>NW_024081465.1:407824-566141 GCF_003009895.1 Hyaena hyaena | reverse complement strand
ACACACACACACACACACACACACACACAATTATGAAAGATGAGTCAGATAGATTGTGGTAATTACTCTGTTAGCAAGACTCAAGCGTGTAAGAGCACTGGCTCCAGACAGACCCACTTCTGTCACTTACGACTGACAAATTCCGAAAGCAAGAAAGAAGACTTCCACTACCTCATTTTGACCTCAAACTTTCCCACTGGGATCCTTCCAGCTTGTCTCCTGGCTCAGTAGGAAAACCCTGAGGACAAAGCCCCGCTGAAGGGAACTTGAACTACCCTTCAAGCCACAGGGACTGCCCTGAGCCAGAAAGACCCATCCCTGATTGACTGCTAAACAGGGACAGATTTAACCCTCACTGACCAGCTGCAGGTACGCACTCCATTTTGATCCCTCTTTCCCTTCCATACACCGGGGTTTCCAGCCTATCAGACAGAGTCTCTGAGACATTAGTCAGCTCTCTTCGCAGTGTCGGCCTCCCTGAAATAACTCTTTCTTATGTCACCACTTCTCATCTCTCTGCCTTGGGATTTTGTCTATGTCGAGTGGTCTGATGGACTTGATCTGTTGAAGACCCCAGGTGCCCTTGCAGCCCTCCCTGCACACCAGGGAAGAAGGGTGAAGTGGTGAAGAAGCAGGGAGAAGTGGTGGCAAAACCAGAAAGGGGTTTTCTTCAGGGAGGCCAGCACTGAGAAGGCAGTGGACTAACATCTCAAACACTGTGTCCAAACTGCTGAACATTCTCCTATGTTCATACAAAGAGAAGGTAGGGCAAAGGGTGTTGGTCCATGCAGGTAGGGGGGGGAGGTCAAGCCGACCGCTGCATGGCTGTCAGGCATGTGGGGTCTTGCTGGCTCAGGGGAGTCCCTATTGCTGGAGGAGGTAGTTTCCTTTCTTACCTGGGATGCTTTGCCCAGACCGTTAAGCCTCTGATACTTGATTTTGGCTCAGGTGATGATCTCTCAGTTCATGAAATCCAGACCCACGTTTGACTTGAAGGCTTTACCATATTCTCTGCAGTTGTTGACTTTCAACCCCAGTATATATACTCTGATGTCAAGGAAAGTCTGAGGAATGGTTAAAGGCTTCAGCAAATACTTTACATCTTTAAGGTTTCTTCCCAGCATGAATGATCCCATGCCCAGGAAGTCTTCAACTCCACGTACAGACTTTGCCACACTCTTTACATTTCTAAGGTTTTCCTCCAGTATAAACTCTGTGATGTGAAACCTGAGTTCTGGTTAAGGGGGTGCCACATTCTTCACATATATAAGGTTTCTTCTCAGGATGAAAATTCTTGAGCAATTTTTGAAGACTTTGTCACATTTACTACATTTATCAGTATTCTCTCCAGTCAGAAAACAATGACGTTTAATAAGGATTCACTTTTGATAAAAGATTTTCCAACATTTATTTATTTCACAGTCATTCTCTAGAACCTGGGTTCTCTGTTTCTTATTAGGATTTGATACGTGGTTAACGTTATTCCCAGATTCGTTGCATTAATATGTTCTGTCTCCATGGTAAACACCCTGGTAATTATTGAAGACCGGGTCCTCACTAAAAATCTCTCCAAGTTCACAACACATGAAATGTTGTTCCAAATTCAGTATTATGTTATCCTACTGAACAGTGATGGTTGGGCAAAGACCTTCCCATAATTATCAAAATTAGAGACTTTGAAACCAAGAGAAATTAGTCATTGGTGACATGGTAGTAAACACTCAGAAAAGAACAACTCATATTGATCATATTTAGAAATTTTATCTTCATTTTTAAATTTCTAATAATCAGAAATGTTGGAATCGTTGAAAGTATCCTATAATGAAATGGTTGGAATGATTAGTTTCAGCATGTGCTGGATAATTTCTTTTCAAAGCAGATGTACGTTTAAAAATGAACATGAGGGGGATGCCAAGGTGGCTCAGTTAAGCGTCAGACTTCAGCTCAGGTCATGATCTCACTGTTTGTGGGTTCAAGCCCCGCGTCAAACTTTGTTCTGACAGCTAGCTCAGAGCCTGGAGTCTGCTTCAGATTCTGTTATCTCCCTCTCTCTCTCTCTACCCCTCCCCAACTCATGCTCTGTCTCTCTCTGTCTCAAAAATAAATAAAATATTTTAAAAAAATTTAATTGTACTTTGGTCTTTGTATTCCTAAAGACATTGTTCCACAAAGTTATCTTTCTTAAAGTGGGATTTCCCCACAAATGGTTTATATCCTCAATCTCTTCTGGCAGTGAGGATTTCATTGTGGGTAAATCACCCAGTTTAGTTCTATCCAACAAAATATTCCTTCTGCTCTTCCCTCTCCCTTTCACGTTCCCAATCTTTCACTAACTGTGAATTCAAAAAGCCACACTTGCCATATCTTCCTAATAGCACCCCACAGAAAGGGTGGTTTTTGCTTTTTTTAGTCAACAAGCCCAAGGTGTGATCAAAAGGCATAACCTAAAGATACCACAAAAATGTTCCCACTTACTACATTTACGTCAATATACTATAAGGTGCAAATGTAAAACATAAACACCCATCACAGGACATCAGCAGATTTTGCTGGTTAAGTAAGTGGCCATGTCTATTCATAAGGTTAACATCACCAACACTTGTCTCTCAAGTACTGTCTGTGTAGTGTGGAGCAACTCAATTGGGGTTTGACTGACAACATTACTGCTCTATCCTTCAGTAAACTTCAAAAGAGCAGCACAGAATGTGTCATTTCAGGCCTGTGATTGAAGGTCTTCACCGGGAACTAAAGGTACTTGTGTGAAGATAAGATGGTGAGTGTATGGGGCTCTGGGGTGCTGTGTCTGTTTTCCTTCACTTAGTGCTACTGATTCTGGGTCTATGTTGTGCAACACTGGGACTGGCATGGAATTTCTAGGATGCTATTTCCAGGGCTCTGCGCCAAACCTGAAACGTTACAATTCCTAGGGGGTTCTAGAATACATGATTTCAAAGCACATGAAAGTTCAAGGAGCCTTAGTTACAAGGTTCTGAGTCCAGTCTTTCCATTGGAATAACATGTGGAGTTTCAAATATGATCATCACCAGTACCCTGGCCCTCTGATTCTGTCAATAGGTCTCCATGGGAGCCACAATAATTTTTTAATTAAATGCTCAGGATGATTCCAAGGAAGGCCTTGGTAAAGCATGAAGACTCCTCAGAAACTTATTAGGGTTGAAGGCTGGCCTTGCTCCAAGGGCCAGAGACTTAACAGTGTGTCCTCTTCAGGAGTCTGGGATGGTGGGGTCCATGTGGCACAGATGTCCCATGCTGTCCTAGAATGTGGGGGTGGGGGGTGTTGGAGAGGAGGCTGCCTGAAGACAGGGAGAGGAAATGGAGTAATGGTCCTGTTGGAGGAGCTCATAGGTTTTGAATAGCTCCCAACACAGAAAAGAGGAGGAAGTTGGGCCTTTTTAGTATTTTAGTATCCTTCCTGTAGATGAGCAGTTAACGCATATAGAGGTTGTGCTTCAAAGGCAAATGTTTATGATGCGACTGTGACTTCACAGGTGTCTCCTGAGAAGGGAAGCTGGCACACAAGGAGTAAGAGTGAACAGTCTGGCTCTCAGGTAAGCCTTCATCTCTGGTTACAAGCTGTCGTATTTCCCTCCTGAAATCCCATTGATTAAAAACTGCAAAGGTGTCTTTGTCTACTTCTGATATTTTTGTCTTCTGAGCGCTTTCACCCTCTAAAATCATCTTTTTAAAAACTGAGACTGAAGTCTAGCCCTTTAGAATATTTCTTGGCTATAATCCAGAGCTTAATCTCCATTCTTCCCAAACTGGCCTCCAATAGGACATGAAAACTGCAACTGTTTAACAAATGTTTATTTAATTGTGCGTGCGTGTGTGTGTGTGTGTGTGTGTGTGTGTGTGACAGAGAAAGAGAGAAAGAGAGAGAGAAACGGAGGGAGGGAGAGAGAGAGGGAGGGCAAGGGCAAAGAGAGAGGGAGATACAGAATATGAAGCAGGCTCCAGGCCCTGAACTGTCAGCATAGAGCCGGATGCGGGGCTTGAACTCACAATCTGTGAGCTCAGGACCTGAGTTGAAGTAAAGATTTAGAAGAGTAACCGAGTCACCCAGGCACTTGAAAGCTAACAGTTTGAATTACTGTCCTGCAACCTTTAAAAATGTTATTCTTGGGAGAGATCTGCAGTGGAGGGCATTGAGTCCGAGATTCATATGGTGGATGGACTCCTGTACTGAGATATCAGTGAAGGAGAGGATAGTTAGGTTCCATTTGGATGCTTTATCAACTCTGTGGGGACAGGGATTAGTCCTAATGCACGAATAAGCAAGATGGACATGCAGCCCAGAAAAACTCAGAAATTTTGGAAAAGAAACAGAGTCGTGTTCTCCAGGATGCAAACTAAAGAAATACATAAATAAATGTGGTATTTATTAAATACCCTAAATATTAGGGGGATATTGATGCTATTTGTGGTATGGCAATTGTATAAACCCACTGTTTTCTCTTAATTAGATCACATTCTAATTTATTTTGGGGCAGCAACAAGAACACAGTTGTGATAATGTGTCCTTCCGTGTGCCCCAGGCACTGATACCTATTGGGCACCTCGGTGGCTCAGTTGGTTAAGTGTGACTCTTGAGTTTGGCTCAGGTCATGATCTCATGGTTCACGAGTTCCAGCCCTGCATCGGGCTCTGCACTGACATCGAAGAGCCTGCTCAGGATTCTGTCTCCCTCTCTCTCTCTGCCCCTCCCCTGCTTGCTCTCTATCTCTCTCAAAATAAAATTGAAAAAAAAAAGATTTAAACTTTAAAACATTGGGTTCATTACAATTGATGTTAATGTCTTCTACTTGGCTTGGTGCTGTCTCTGCCACATTCCTGTTGTATCACATGAACATGTCTCTAAGTCATTCGTATGGATTGGATGGATTTACTAATCCATGTGCAGAAGCCATCACATTAAACTGGAGACTCCTTCTTCTGAGTTTCTCTTTGCTTGTAGTTTCCACTGGAAAGTGAAGGCTCTCTGACTTGTGTACTGGAGATTCTGACTTCTGGGAGAGGTGATTCTGAGTCAGTGAGGTTCCAAATTGTAAGTTTTCATTGCATCTCCTTCTCATGTCACAGACACATTTTTTTCTTTACTCTTTGAATTTTTGGAAAAAGAAAACAATGATCATATAGTTAATAGGTTGGGGTGTCTTATAGCACAAACACTGATTGGAAAAAATTTTTCAAAGAAATACAAGACTCAGGAATAGTAGCTATTTTCTTAATATTATTTTGTCTGTGTGTCCATACTGTAATAAAGGACAGAAACATAATCATCCACAAATATATCGTTGAGTTTTATGTCATTGAGAATGATTTTTTTTGAGAATGTTTCTTCTTTAAGTCACCAAGGTGATATTCTGCTCTGTCATTTTCAATGTGTATATGGCATTTTGGAAAAGTGTAGATATGTGCAGGTGTGCCTGGCTGGCTGGGTCAGGAGGGTATGAAACTCTTAATATCAGTGTTGTAAGCTCAAGCCCTACAAGGGTGTACCATTTCACATGTAAACGGTAGGTCAATTTCAAGTGGATACTTTATTGTTGTCATCACAGTTCTCAGTTTTTAAACCTACTATAAACATAATTTTACAGTTGTTTCTGTACGTTGATTAGTGAATTTTCTTAGATAAATTCTAGGTGAGACAACCTAGGCTGAAATGCAGTTTCTTTCTTTTTTTTAAAAAAAATTTAATGTTTTATTTATTTCTGAGAGAGAGAGGCAGTATGAGCACTCGAGGGCCAGAGAGAGAGGGAGATACAGAATCTGAAGCAGACCCCAGGGTCTGAGCTAGCTGTCAGCACAGAGCCTGATGTTGGGCTCAAACCCACGAACCATGAGATCAAACGTGAGCTGCAGTTGGACGCTTAACCGACTCAGCCATCCAGGTGACCCCAAAATTCAATTTCATGACCTGGTTCCTGGGTACTTCATTGTTCACGTGTCTGACTCTTGATTTCGGCACAGGTCTTGATCCCAGGGATACAGGATCGAGAATCCTAAGGAGACTCCATCCTCAGTGCAGAGCTCCATGTGGAATTCCTTCTTTTCCTATGCTCCTCTCCCCATTTGTGCTTTCTCAGTCGCTAATTAATTAATTAATTAATTCAAAGGTTAACTTAAAAAAACACCTACTTTTAGGGCGCCTGGGTGGTTTAGTCGGTTAAGCGTCCAACTTTTGCTTGGGTCATGATCTCACGGTTCATGGGTTTGAGCCTTGCGTCGGGCTCTGTGCTGACTGCCACCTCAGAGCCTGGAACCTGTGTCAGAGTCTGTATCTCCCTCTCTCTCTGACCCTCCCCTGCTCATGCTGTCTCTCTCTCTCCTAGAAATAAATAAAAATATTTTTTAGAAAAACACCTAGCTTCTTACATTTACTGTGACAAAATATTCTACAAAGAGGAAGAATAATATGTTTTGTCCACTAGACTATTTGTGTATGTGTGTTGATCTATGTGAACTTTTAGAATCTAGCCTTACTAATGCTCAGAAAGTATTCCTGTTGCCTGTCTTGCTTTAAGCTGTAGACTCTGGAATTGTTTATAAACCCCATTCATTTCTTGTTCTTTGGTAATTCTTTCCATGAAATTCTACCTTTTTGTTATTTGCTGATGCCTTGTTAGAAGCGCAGACTCAGTTCCCATTCTAACTCCTGAATCAGACAGAACCTGACCTCTGAATCCCTGTTGTGAAATTCTAATTCATATTAGAGTTTGATACACACAGGGGTGCCTGCACAGGTGGCTCAGTCAGTTATGTGTCTGATTTCAGTTCAAGTCATGATCTCACAGTTTTCGAGTTGAAGCCCCGTGTCGGACTCTATGCTGACACCTTGGAGCCTAGAGCCTGCTTTGGATCCTGTGTCTCCTCTCTCTGCCTGCCCCTCCCCTACTCATGCTCTATCTCTAGCTCTCAAAAAAAAAAAACAAATATTTTGAAAAATAAGAAATATATACTTTGATAACTGCATTTCTAACCCGTTAAACCTTTCTATCTAAGAAATAGATACAACTTGGGGAGCCTGGGTGGCTTAGTCGGTTAAGCGTCCGACTTTCGCTTAGGTCATCATCTCGCGGTTCGTGGGTTCGAGCCCCGCGTCGGGCTCTGTGCTGACTGCCAGCTCGGAGCCTGGAGCCTATTTCAGATTCTGTGTCTCCCTTTCTCTCTGACCCTCCCCTGCTCACTCTGTCTCTCTCTCTCTCCCTCCTAGAAATAAATAAAAAGAAAAAGAAAAAAAAAAGAAATACACACAACTTATACTGTACAATATAAATGCAGTCCTCATACATGTGTGTGTCTTTGTTGACCCCTTCTGTTCACAGTTTATCTTGCAGAAATTGAGAGTGCTTTCAGTGATTCTGTGAATCTTATGCCATCTTGGTACCTCAAAGGAAGAGAATATATAAAGTATGTAACTATTAAAAATGGCCTTACTGGAGAAAGCAGGAATCTCACCGAAGCCAGAACCATTGATTTCAGCTCCTTCCTTTCATCTGAGGTACCACTCTGAACACTGCCTGTGTCCACTTGGAGACTGTGGCATTTATTGCAGGGGCTGCTGACATTCAGGGATGTGGCCATAGAATTCCCTCAGGAGGAGTGCGGGATGCCTGAGCCTCCCTCAGCAAGAACTGTACAGGGGTGTGTTGTTATAGAAATATGAACACCTCCTCTTCTTGGGTGAAGATGACTTTCTGTATCTAAGCTGACATGAGTTGCTTCCATGGTGAATTACAGGTAGAGAATTCACTAGGTGGAATTGTCACTCAAAGGAATCTTTATTTACAATGAATAAGACAATTGGGAGAGTTACTTCCAACATTGAAGATCGAAGGGAAGGGGTAAGTACTTCATTTATTTAGGATTAGAATGAAAGAAGAGTTTTGTCATCCTGTGTAGAGATGGGTATAAGGCAGCTGCAAGCACATGTATAATTAAGAAAGCAGCTTAAATGTGTATATTATGTTATCTTAATGAAGGCTGTGCTTCCTCCGTGGGTGGTGATTTTAACATTAAATTGAGGTACTCCTAAGTGTGTGACCCTTCATAGTCTGTCTCCTAAGTGAACCTATCGTGGACCTAAACTGGTCTATGCTGGCCAGTGCTCTTGTTATTTGCATCCAAAAGATAAACTTAATCCTAAAAGCAAAGGAATGTAGAAAAAGAACCAATGCTGGAGGTGTCACAATTCTAGACTCTAAATTGTATTACAAAGCTATATTCATCAAGACAGTATGGTATTCTCAGAAAAACAGACCCACAGATTAGTGGAACAGAATACAGAACCCAGAAATGGACCCACAAATCTAAGGTCAACTAATCTTCCACAAACCAGGAAAGAATATCCAATGGAAAATGACAGTCTTTTCAGCAAATGGTGCTGTGAAAACCGGACAGCAACATGCAGAAGAATGAAACTGGACCATGTTCTTACACCCATAGGAACAAATAAAATGGATGAAAGACCTAAATGTGAGACAGAAGTCCATCAAAATCCTAGAGAAGAACACAGGCAACAGCCTCTTTGACCTTGGCAACAGCAACTTCTTACTAAACATGTCTGTGGAGGTAAGGGAAATAAAACCAAAATGACTATTGGGACCTCATCAAGATAAAAAGCTTCTGCACAGTAAAGGAAACAACCAACAAAGATAATAGGCCACCGCTGTAAAGGAAGATATTTGGACATGATATATGGAATAAAGGGTTCATATCTATAACCTATAAAGAAATTATCAAGTTCAAACCCTAAGATACAAAGAATCCAATGAGGAAATAGGAAGAAGACACCAAGAGACATTTTGCAAAGAAGGTTTCCAGATGGCAAACATACATAGGAAACGATGCTCAACAACATTCATCATCAGGAAAAGACAAATCAATACCACAATGAGATATCACCTCACACATGGCGGTTAAAACTAACAACTGCAGAAACAACAGGTGTTGGCAAGGACACTGTTAAAGGGGAACCCTTTTGCATAGCTGGTGGAATGAAAACTGGGCAGCCCCTCTGGAAAACAGCATGGAGGATCCTCAAAAGATTAAAAATAGTATTAATGTATGACCGAGCATTTGCACTACTAGGTATTTACCCAAAGGATACAAAAATGCTGATTTGAAGGGGCACATGCACCCCAATGTTTATAGCAGCTCTATCAAGAATAGTTGAATGTTGGAAAAGGCCCAAATGTCCATCAATTGATGAATAGATAAAGAAGAGTTGGTATAGATATACATAGGAATATTACTTGGCTATCACAAAGAATGAAATCCTGCCAATTGCAATAGTGTGTGTGGCCCGAGAGTGTGTTATGCTAAGTCTAATAAGTCAATCAGTGAACAACAAGTATCATTGATTTCACACATATGTGGAACGTAAGAAACAAAGCATATGAACATAGGTGAAGGGAAAGAAAAATAAGATAAAAACAGAGAGGGAGGCAAACCAAAAAAGACTCTTGAGTACACAGAACAAGTGGAGGGCTGCTGAGGTTGTGGTGGGTCGGGGGATAAGCTAATGTCGTCATTAAAGACGACACTTGTTGAGATGAGCACTGAGTGTCATATATATGTGAAGAATCACTGAGTTTTAGTCCTGAGACCGATACCACATAGTATGAAAAGTAACTTGAATTTATTTTATTTATTTTTGTAAGTTTATTCATTTGTTTTGAGAGTGAGTGAGCAGGGGAGAGGAAGAGAGAGACAGAGAGAGAGAGAATGAATCCCAAGCAGGCTCCATGATGTCAACGTAGAGCCCAACTGGGTCCTCAAAGTCACGGACCTTGAGATCATGACTTGAGCCGAAATCAAAATCATAGGCTTAACCAACTGAGCTATTGAGGCACCCCACCTAACTTGAATTTAAATAAATAAAAGGAAAAAAATGGAAATAAGGCCAAAAGTATCTCCCAAAACTTATGTACACCCCCAGTGTTTATTGCAGCATTAATTACTGTAACTACCAAATGGAAGCAATCCAGTGTCCATTAATTGATGAATGGAAAAAGAAGGTGTAGCTTATATTCACAATGGAATATTACACAGCAATCAACATGTAGGAGGTGTTTTCCATCCTCATCATTGCCTAAGTATTCATCTTGTAGAACCTTGTGTGTGAAGCTAATGGAAGTAGAGAACCTATCATTTCATAAAGATACATACAGTGATATTTAGTATACTTTAACAGTATATTGGTTTTCATACAGTTTTCCAACTTTATATTCAAACACTTACATTACAGCACTAAATAATACTCAGTTTTGAATTGGAGAAACTACATTTCAGCCTAACATCATAAGTAGTTCTGTTGTTTTAATGTTGTTTTAAATTTCTTTTTGACAAGTGGTTTTTAAAAATGTAACAGTATTTCCTTCTTTTTTAAAATATTATTTAATGTTTTATTTATTTCTGAGAGAGAGAGAGCATGAGCAGGAGAGGGTCAGAGAAGGAGGGAGACACAGAATCTGAAACAGGCTCCATGCTCTGAGGTGGAGGCCCAACATGGGGCCCCAACCCATGAACCATGAGATCATGACTTGAGCCGAAGTCAGACACCCGACCCACTGAGCCACCCAGGTGCCCCTGTGACACTATTTCTAATATGCATTATGACTATGACTGTAATACTGTATGCCATCAACAATTTTATGATGAGCCACTCATTAGTATATAGGCTAGACTACCTTGAAGCAGCTGTATTGATCGTACTAGGCTACCATCAAGCAATTCGATTACAGCATCTTCCTTATCAATGCATGAGTCATGATAGCTATCAATAAATATGAATTTCTGGGGTGACTGGGTTGCTCAGTCAGTTAAGGATCAGAGTCTGGGGCCTGCTGCAGAGTCTGTGTCTGCCTCTGTCTCTGCCCCTCCCCTGCTCATGCTTGCTCACTAGTTCTCTCTCAGAAATAAACATCAAAGAAAAAATTTTTAAAGAGTACATTCTATTTGGAAAACTTTTTGTCAATGACCTAGGAAAATAAACTTTCTTACTGAAGGGCAGCAGTTTGTCACCTCAAATTGTGTCTCTTTGCATGAGGATTATTTTAATCTGACAAAGGAAAAGCTCTGAAACCCAGGATCAGTTTCCTTTGTAAGAGACATTTGCATGTGCAAGGGAAAGTTCCATTTAGAAGGGTGGCTCCCTCTGTGCAGCAGAAAGAGGGAGAATGTGTAAATCCCCAGAAACTCTGATCAGTGGAGACACCATGGATTTTCATCTGAGCAAGGACCCAAGCCTTGGTTCCTGTGCTTTGCCTGATCACCTCCCCAAATGCTTCCCAACAGGATCACCTGTGGAGTTTCAAGAAGGTTCCTTGCTGCTGCCCTCCCCCTCAGCTTCCCTGAGGTGGGTGGAGGGAAACAACAGTGTTGTTTTAGTGAGGTGCTCCCCGGGATTCTGGTGCAGGTCCATTTACCTCAACACCAGGGATTCCTGGTCTCCTGCTTCAAAGTATGAGGGGTGGACACAAAATGAGCAACAGACAAAAGTTGATTCCAGTAAAGGCGAGGGAGAGTCCTAGGAAAGCTCTAGGTAAAGGGAGGGGGCATTTCAGGGTGAAGACCCAGGACAATAGGCAACACCTTTCTTTTATTGTTGTGGAAATCTGGTCTGTATTGCTGGGGGAAGAACTAAGTGCGTCTAGGACATCTTGGAAGGGAAGAGGTTTATGTTACACCTGAGGGCTCAGAGGAGATCATTCTCCATAGGGCTGAGCCTTGAACAAAGGCGGTTATTTGCTTATAAAGTTAAAAGAAGCCCACTCATAAGGGCAGCGGCGTTTAAAGCTGATTGGATGTTTAGGGGTAGGTGACTTGGGGGCATCGCTATGCACAGGTAGGGGAAGGAAGTGTGAGTGGGGAGCATGCAGCCTGGGCAGTTCGCCATTATGACCTCTATGACCTCAAGGAGTTTTCCTTTATTTTCTCCATTAGGATGAGGGTCAGGTCTCTCCCACCGTCGTTCCCTTCCCCCCTGTTCCTTCTTAGGTCCGACACTTACTGGCTTCATGACTGTAGGTGCTGGTTTTCCACGGCTGATTGTCTTCATTTCCATTGTATGAGGGGTGGTCTAAGGCCATACAGTTCCTTGAGGTTTGTTTTTTTAATGTTTATTATTTTTGAGAGAGAAGGAGATAGAGAGCAAGAAGAGAGGGGCAGAGAGAGAGGGAGACACGGAGCTGGAAGGAGGCTCCAGTTCAGAGCTATCTGCACAGAGCCCGATGCGGGGCTCGAACTCACAGACTGGAGATCATGACCTGAGCTGGAGTAGGCGACTGAGCCACTCAGGGCCTCCAGTTCCTTGTGGGTCTTATGTTTTAGGGTCTACTACTAATTTGTAGTTAGGTTTTTAGTCAAATTCCTGAAGGGAACCTGAGGGGCAGCAGGTGGTGACTGTCACATTTTTAAGTGAAACCTTACACCTGAGGGGGTTTTGCTGGGATCAGACACTCACAGCATTGTTCCAAAATGTGTTTTTCCCCACCCAGAGACCTCAGGTCCTAATCTTTCCCTTTCTGCCTACTGAATCCTATGGTTTTGTATCCTAGTTCTAAGTGAGGCCCATGGTTAGGCAGGAAGGCTTCCCATTAATTTATGAGCGTTGAGAGGTGCCGGGGTGGCTCAGTCATTTAACCGTCTGACTTCAGCTCAGGTCATCATCTTAGCGTTTGTGGGTTTGAGCGCCCCTTTGGGCTCTGTGCTGCCAGCTGGGAGCCTGGAGCCCCCTTCAGAATCTGTGACGGCCTCTCTGCCCCTCCCCCAATTATGCTCTGTCTCTCAAAAAGTAAATAAAAATTAAAAAAAAATTTAAAAGAATTATGATATCTGAGTATAGGCTTTCCTCAAGGAGAGGTAACAGGTCTCCTGTACAGGAGTCGGGGAGGGTCAGGTCCAAGTGCACACATTTCCTATTCTCAAGCAGAAATTGTGTGTGTCTGAGGGAAGGGAGGGTCCTGAAAGCAGAGAAGCGAAACTCAGGGATTGGTTCCCAAGCAGGAGCTCACAGTTTGTGAACAGCTCCTGACACAAAGGACTAGGAAGTTGGGCCTTCTCTGCATTTCAAAGTCCTGCCTGCAGGCAAGCAGTTTACTGGGGGAAAAGGCTGTGTTGGTGACTTCACAGACATTTTCTACTTCAGCGGGGATTTTCCCAAAAAGATCTTCTGAGAAGCAAATCTAGAGGAGAAGGTGAAAAAAGAAATGGCTAGATCGCAGGTAAGCCTTGTGGGCCTGGCCTGAGGCCCTGTTGTTTTTATCTGGGGAAATTCCATGCACGCAGGAATCGCAGGGCACCTGGGTGACTCAGCCAGTTGAGCATCAGACTCTTTATGTGAGTTCAGGCCTTGATCCCAGGGACCTGTGCTCCAGCCTTGAGTCGGGGTTAAGATTCTTCTTCCCTTTCCTCTGTCCCTCTTCCCTCAGTTTGCATTCTCTTCTCCCTCCGTCTCCTTCTCTCCCTCTCTCTGTCTCCCTCCCTCCCTCTCCTTCCCTCTCCTCTCTCTCTCTCTAAAAGTGTGGTCGTGTCTCCTCACTGAGGAATGAAAACTCTAAGACAATGTGGCTCTATGAGTACCTGACCGCGTCCCTCTTGAGCTTGTAGTAAGAGACACTTGGTGCAACTGCATGTTTGTGTGTTACCGTATATAGGAGACATAGAAGTAAAACATATATAAAAACTATGCCATGTGGAGTTCAGGGCTCAGTTCTTTGGGTACAAACCCAACTGAATTATGTCAGCAGCAATGCATTTGTTTCCTGGAGAGAAGTCTGGGTGTGAGAATCCCACTACAACAGAAATCTCAAAAAAGAAATCAATGATTTTTTTAGTTCTGATGGTTCTGCTTTATGTTTCCACCTAATTCTACCTTCTCAGAAATGATACTCCAGGTAGGTGGTTAGAGCCCTCCTCCCCTGTGTCCCAGAGACCCCGGTCCCTTCTTTCCAACCTGCCTTCCAGCAGGGCATCAACAGTTGTCACTTTCAGTTAAATTCCTGCAAGTTTGAAAATAGTCCCTTTGTGACAGATTGAGACGGGAGGGTGTTGAGTCCAAGGTTCTTGTTGCTGATGGGGTCTGGCGCTGGGGCTGCACTCAAGGAAAACCGTTCCCACTTAGTTCTGATCCCAACGCTTTCTCCACTCTGGGTAGAATAGGATTCTGAAACACATAGGATGGATAGGAGGCACAGAATAACCTGGAAAGTTCCTTTTCGTTAGGTTGTGGAAAAGCTACTTGAGAATATTGTAGATATTACAAGACTTGGAAACTATATGTGACTGAAGGCTGAATAAATCCACTGTTTCCTCAAAGTGGTTTCTATTCTGACTTGCTGTTTGGGGTCACAAGAACACACCTGTGGTCCTGTGTCCTGGGGTGTGCCTCAGGCACTGAGATCGCTTTGTTTCCTTACAGCTGACGCTTTGTTTCCTTACAGCTGATGTTACCTTCTTTTACTTGGCTTTGTGCCCTTGCCAGATTTCTCCCCTGGAATGTAATGTAATTTTCCTTCTTATTGGTTGAAATGTTTTTCAGGCAGATTCTCTGATCAATTTCCAGACACCACCATATTTAAAGTGGAAACTTCTTTCTCCCAGTTTCACTTTTCCTGTAGTTTTTTTTTTTTTTCTTCCAAGTTTACTTATTTTGAGAGAGTCAGAGAGAGCCAGAGCAGTGGAGTTGCAGAGAGAGCACGTGAATCCCCAGCAGGCTCCCCAGGGTCAGTGCAGAGCCTGACTCAGGGCTTAAACTCACAAAATCATGAGACCTTTACGTGAGCTGAAATCAAAAGTCAGATGCTTAACTGACTGAGCACCTAGATGCCCCCTTTTCTGCCATTTCTGGTGAGGAGAACAAAGGCCAAAGAAATGTAGATAAACTTAAATTTTCTTACAACTTGCAACCCACTGGGAAATACTTGAGACTGGCTGAGGAAGATTTTCTTCAGGGAATTTACAACTGCTTTAATGTCAGTGCTTTTCTAGAGGCAAAAAGCAAGCTTAGCTTGACAATAGACAGACTTCCGGGATCCGGTGAGTTTCTTTTACCTATGAAAGTCCTTTAGGAAACTTATATTTCTACCTACTGAACTTAACATATATAATCCCTGGCTCCTCAGAATTACCCTGCAGCTCATTCTTTCCTGAGACCCTGTCCATGTGCTTTAATAATCTCAGCCTCATTCACCCAGCAAAAAGGCCTCAGGAATACTTTCTTGAGCATGTATTTATTTCTGGCCCACCTCAGGTCAGTTTCCATGGGGCAATGAAGACTCTTACTTTTGTGTAGTAGATCTAATGACCTCTGGGATAGAGGTTCTAAATCAAACCTCCAGCCCATGGGTTTTTATGTCACTGCATAGTCATGACACAGACATACTCTTCTATGTACTTCTTTGTGTTTTCCAAAAGCGAAGAATTACACTTCTGAATTTTCAAGTCAAAATTCACTTGTTTGAGGATCTTAAAATCCCGAAGTACCATAGGGCACAAGTGATGATTGAAACAAGAGCTTTCAATGAGGGGCGCCTGGGTGGCTCAGACAAGTTTCCACTCTTGATTTTGGTGCAGTTCCTGATTTCGAGTTCATGAGATAGAGCCCTATGTCAGGCTACATCTGATAATGGCAGCCCTCTTGGTGTTCTGTCTCTCTCTCTCTGTTCCTGCATCAAAAATGTTCTCTTTTTCAAAATAAACAAAAATAAAAAACAAAGGCTTTCAATGTGTCTGGGTGGATCAGTTGGTTAACTATCTGACTCAACTCGGGTTATGATTTCACAGTTTATTCGTTCGAGTCCACATCTCTCTCTCATGCCCCTCACGGGATTTTCTCTCTCTCTACCCCCCACCTTCAGCACTTGTACCCTCTCTCAAAAAAATATAAATAAAAATCTAAAAAACTCATAAAATACTTTCAAGAAATATTATGTTGTAGGATCATTAAGTTCTATGGTCAAGATACTATTCTTGAGCTACTGTATGATACAAGTAATTTATTGAAGTAGCAGAGGGACAGGACCCGTGGACAGAAAGCACTCTACTTTGACTGCAGGTCACTTATTTTCATGGGGGAGGGTAGGTGCACAGAGTATTCAATGAGAAATCTTTTTTGGAATTTGTACTTTTTTTTAAATAATATTTTAATTAAGAAAAAGTTTATTTATTTCTGAGAGAGAGGAGACAGCGTGAGCAAGAGAGGGTCAGAGAAAGAGGGAGACACAGTATCTGAAGCAGGCTCCAGGCTCTAAGCTGTCAGCACAGAGCCCGACGCGGGGCCCACACCCACGAACCTTGATATCATGTCCTGAGCTGAAGTGGGAAGCTTAACCGACTGAGCCACCCAGGCGCCCCTGAAATTTCTACTTCTTCCCAGGATTTCTCTGGTGCTTATCTTTCAGGTCAATATATATATTTTTTAAAGTTTTATTTATTTCTAGGAGAGAGAGAGACAGCCTGAGCAGGGGAGGGTCAGAGAGAGAGGGAGTCACAGCTCCCACTAAGCCACCCAGGCGCCCTCTTTCAGGTCAATATTAACAATTGGTGAGACATATCGGCAGTCATAAGACCCTTTAAAAAATGTAGCATCCAGGGGCGCTTGGGTGGCTCAGTTGGTTAAGCGTCCAACTTCGGCTCAGGTCATGATCTCACGGTTGGTGATTTTGAGCCCCACGTTGGGCTCTGTGCTGACAGCTCAGAGCCTGGAGCCTGTTTCAGATTCTGTGTCTCCCTCTCTCTCTGACCCTCCCCTGCTCACGCTATCTCTCTCAGAAATAAATAAAACATTAAAAAAAAAATGCAACATCCAGGGGCACCTGGGTGGTTCAGTCACAGCCTGGAGCCTGTTGGGGATTCTTTCTGTCTCTTTGCCTCTCTCCCTTCTACACCATGTTTACCCATGTTCTCTCTCACAATATAAATATACATTAAAAAAATTGCAGGAATCAGTTTTTATTTGATGCTTCCCAAAAGTCAGCTGGTTCTAGGTCAGGCTTCTGTGGTATGGTGAACATATTTCTCTTTGTATCCCCAACATAGAAGACTCAGAAATAGAAACTGTTATATCATTCTACGTGTTTGTATTGATAGTGTGAGTAAAAGACCTAAGCATCGTCATCTATGAGTAAATTGAGGAGTTTCATGTCATTGAAATGTTTTGTGCTTGGTTGTTTTTTATTTATTTTTGAGAGAGAAAAGAAGGGGAGGGACAGTGAGGGAAAGAGAGGGAGAGAGAGAATCCAAAGCAGACTCCACACTGTCAGCATAGAGCCAAAGGTGTGGCTTGCTTGAACTCAGGAATCATGAGATCACGGCCTGAGCTGAAATTAAGAGTTGGACATCTAAATGACTAGGCCACCCAGCAAAACCCATTAAAACTGGTTCTAGGGGTACCTGAGTGGCTCAATCAGTTGAGCGTCCGACTTTGGCTCAGGACATGATCTCTCAGTTTGTGGGTTCAAGCCCTGCATCGGGCTCTGTGCAGACAGCACAGAGCCTGGAGCCTGCTTCAGATTCTGTGTCTCCCTCACTCTCTGCCCCTTTCCTGCTCACACACTGTCTCTCTGAAAAATAAAAATTAAAAAAAAAACACACCTGTTTTTTAGTCTCCCTGATAATTTTCTACTTTATCACTTTTTTTTTTTTAAGTTTTATTTATTTCTAGGAGAGAGAGACAGAGACACAGCGTGAGCAGGGGAGGGCCAGAGAGAGAGGGAGTCACAGACCGAAATAGGCTCCAGGCTCTGAGCTGGCAGTCAGCACAGAGCCCGACGCGGGGCTCGAACCCACGAACCGTGAGATCATGACCTAAGCGAAAGTCGGATGCTCAACCGACTAAGCCACCCAGGCGCCCCTCTACTATATCACTTTTGATGTTATATAAGTACTTTCAAAATGTATGGATGTGTGCATGGAATGTATAAAGGTAGATCAATTTCTTAAAATTGTAATGTTTTATTTATTTATGAGGAAGAGAGAGACAGCATGAGAAAGGGAAGGTCAGAGACAGAGAGAGGGATCAAATCCGAAGCAGGCTCCAGGCTATGAGCTAGGTGTCAGCACAGAACCAAACGTGGGGCTTGAACCCTGAACCGTGAGATCATGATCTGGGCTTAAGTCAGACGCCTAACCGACTGAGCCACCCAGACAACCCAAGGTAGATCAATTTTGTGTGCATACTTTCTTACTGTCATTCTTATCAGGTTTGACACCTACTATATACATTGATTTAGGGTCCTTGGTGTATATTGATTTGTGTGTCATTTTAGATCATCTCTAGGTCTGGGTTAAAAGCTGACCATACCATGTACCAGATATTTGACAAAAGATTCACTAAAAATAGAAAAACAGAGTCTTTCTTCTCTTAGATTATTAATTTTTTTCCATGAATTTATGAGAGACTGTTAGATGCTCACTACTAACCAGGAAATGCTTGGAAAACCTTGTAGCCTTTCTTGCTATTGTAGTAGAACCTGTAATTGCTATAAAACCCACTCAGTTCCAAGTCCTCCAAGAGATCTTGGAGTTCTTCCTCTGTGTTCCTGAAATAAGAATTCCTTGGCCCATAGACTATGGCCTTGTTAGGAATGCAGACACCTACCTTTCCCAGAACTCCTGAAGAAAATCTGCATTTTAACAAGGTCCAATGCACTGTTGTGAATTCTAATTCATGTTAGAATATGCAAGTATATTTGTAACTCACCAACACATTCCATTAAGAAATAGATACCACATGGCTCAGTCGGTTTCAGCATCAGACTTCAGGTCAGGTCATGTTCTCTTGGTTTGTGAGTTTGAACCTCACGTTGGACTCTGTGCTGACAGCTAAGAACCTAAAGCCCACATTGGATTTTGTGTCTTCCTCGCTCTTTCTACTCCTCCCTGCTCCTGCTCTGCCTCTCTTTCAAAAATAAATCAACAGTCACAAAAATTTTTTAATTGAAAGCACATGTACTGCAGGATGTAAATACAAGATTCAAAAATGTGTATGTCTCAGTTGACTCATTCATTTTACAAATTCTCGAATAAACACAATTTATTTGGTTCATAACTTAAAGCTAAAGAATATCTAAGAGCATAATACTGTGTTACAAACTGTCTTACTGCAGAAAGCAAGAAACTCCTCTAAGTCAGAACTAGTTTTCCTAATATAACTGAACAAATAGGAGTTTAGTCCTTGGTGAATCCTAAAAAAGTATACCAGGTGGAGATGTGAGACAAAGGAAAATTGATTTACTGGAAATAATGAGATCACAGGGTATAACTTCCAAACCAGAGACTCACAGAGGAAGGAGGGGTCTTTTCCTTTTTTTTTGGTTTGTTTTTAATTTTTTAAAATTTATTTGAGACACAGAGATGGCAGGGGGAGGGCAGAGAGAGAGAGGAAGGGAGAGAACCTCAGAGCATCTGCACTATCAGCACAGAGCCTGATGCAGGGCTAGAACTCAAAAACTGAGATCATGATCTGAGTTGAAACCAAGAGTCAGACAACTGGGCCAGTGAGGCAGCTCAGAATGGTTTCCTTGTATTTAGGGTTAGGGTGGATATTTAGAAAGAAGAGGCTGTGGATAAGGTGGCCAATGAGACTTCAGATGACAGTTGTATACATTCTCTGTATGTTACACATTGAATGACATTTGTGCTCCTCCTTGGGTGGAGATTTTAGTATTATAATGCGGTAAAAGGGAGCTTCTGGGTGGCTCAGTCTCTTGAGCTTCAGCCTCTTGCTTTAGGCTCAAGTCACGATCTCACAGTATCAAAATCAACCTAACTCAAGGTCTTTCCTGACCTGGTCAGAATTCTTGTCTCTGCCCCACCCATACTTGTGCTCTCTCTTTGAGGAAAGAAACATTTAAAAATGTATATAGTGAGATAATGGTAACTATCCTGACTCCATGCTCTTTTCTGATATTCATCTCCATAGATGGGAGTCAGGGGTTAAGCTCAAATTGGGCATTTTCAAGCTCTTCTTCAGGGCAGTCATTACCTTCTTTTGGATACTTTCTGTTTCCACCACAGGACACTGTGCCCATGGGGTGTTTTGCTTGAAGTAAAAGGGAGGTGTAAATAAGCGGCTAAGTAAAATGAGGGACTAAGGTCAGTGAGCACATACAGGTAAGCCATGAAAATCAGGTCATGGGGTCCAGCTGGTGACATTATTCCCTCTTGCATCTTAGGTACCATATTGACATCCTCATGTGTCCACTTGGTAACCGTGGTATTTGTTGCAGGGACTGCTGACCTTCAGGGATGTGGCCATAGAATTCTCTCAGGAGGAGTGGGGACGCCTAAGCCACAGTCAGCGGGATCTGTACAGGGATGTGATGTTAGAGAACTATGGACACCTCCTCTTCTTGGGTGAGGATGACTCCTTCCAGATTTCCCAACCCACACTCAGGGGTTTGTTCCTGCCTTTGAAGACTATCTCTTAGAATCTTTCTCTTGGCATGACTGAGATTCAAATCCCTACAATAAGGGAAAGAAGTAGGGGTCTGTAGATGTAGAGAAAAATCTTCATGATGTTTCTTTTCAGGTGAGTTTTCCCTTCCTTAGAGTATCATCATCAATACTTAGATTAATGGCAATTCTAAATATTGGGTGGCATTAAATGGTATTTCCATCTTCGATACAAATTTCTACCCATTATGGTAGTGGTAATAGTCGGAAGTGGAGATCACAATGTGAACCTTGGAAATCCCTCCTGTTTTCCAATGGGGCTGTTGGGCAATCGTATTTGGGAATGATGTTCCAGAATTCTAGAATGTCCTCTCCTCTCTACTGAGGCCAATACTGGGTTAAAAGGTAGAATCTGCAGCAATACTCTATCCCTTTGTTCTCACAAACAGGTTTTGTTGTGTCAAAGCCGGCCCTGGTCATTTTTTTGGAACAAAAGAGGGAGCTATGGGATGTGAAGAGAAAGGACACAGTAGCCTCATACCCAGGTAGGTGGGAATGAAGGAAGCAGATGACAGACATGAGGTCCCAGTGTGAAGGAGGAAGACAGATCTTAAAATGTGGTTTGAGCAGTCCTTCTTGAACAAAAATTAGTTTGAGAAACCTAATTTCATGTCTCTGCCTCTCATACAGGGGCATGTGCTTTCCCACACACCCCACTCTCAGATTCTCTAAGGATTCACCTTCAGTGCCACCAAAGGTCCTTCACATCCACAGTGATGGCCACCCGATCTCTTTGGTTCTCCATTGCTTTGAGGGTTTGGGGAAATCTCTGTAGTTATGAGGAAGTCTGTTAATTAATGTCTGAGTGTTTCCCTTCTGTGAGAAATGTGTCAGGGTAGCGGTGGGTATTTTGGGGTTTGGTGCAGAAATCCCGAAAACACTGAGGACCGATAACCGCCTGTCATCTGGTGTATGGTTTCCAATATATGGAGGCTTTAGTCTTAATTGTACAAAATTGAAACCCACTAATTTCATGGGATATTAAAGCACCTCCCTAAAATGAGATAATCTAACCCTTAATTTCACTTCAGAAGTTCACTTTTTATCTCACATGTGTGGATCCTTTGCTGAAGCATCTGACTTGAGATGAAGTCATGATCCCAGTCAGCGAGGTTGAGTCCCACACAGGGTTCTGTGATGACAGCACTGAGCAAGATTGATATTCTGTGTGGGGCGCCTGGGTGGCTTAGTCGGTTAGGCGTCCGACTTTCGCTTGGGTCATGATCTCGCGGTTCGTGGGTTCTAGCCCCGCGTCGGGCTCTGTGCTGACTGCCAGCTCGGACCCTGGAGCCTGTTTCATAGTCTGTGACTCCCTCTCTCTCTGACCCTCCCCTGCTCACGCTCTCTCTCTCTCCTAGAAATAAATAAAAATTAAAAAAAAAAAAAAGATTGATATTCTGTGTCCCTCTCTCTCTTCTCTCCCCTATTGGTCTTTATCTCTCTCTCTCAAACTAAATTTAACGAAGCTTATAAAAAGTAAGAAAAGTTCATCTTTCGATGGTATTAACTAAAATAAGAAATTTCCACTCTATATGTTCCATTCCTCGATGGTAAAATAATTTAAAGTTCCTACTATTTTCCTAGAATTTCTACATAAAATAATGTCATAAGGGACATGTAGAACATGTAGAATTCAAAGAACATTTAGAATTCAAAACCTGCAGGGGCACCTGTGTGGCTCAGTCAGTTGACTGTCTGTCTTCGGCTCAGGTCATGATCTCAACAGTTTGTGGGTTCGAGCCCCGCGTTGGGTTCTGTGCTGACAGCTAGCTCAGAGACTGGAGCCTGTTTTGGATTCTGTGTCTCCCTTTCTCTCTGACCCTCCCCTGCTCACGCTCTCTCTCTCTGTCTCAGGAATTTAAATAAATTTAAAAAAATAGAATTCAAAACTTGCATCCTATAATAGAATCTCAATTGTTAACATTATTTTTTAATAATTGAATCATTTTATAATTTTGTCGTGTATAATATAAAGTTCCTCTGACTATGTCATATGTTTTCTCACTTTCTGAGTAGTTATATATGAGATTGCATTATGATTTATGGTGTCAAATTGTTTTTAACATTTTTTGAAAGAGTGAGCAAAGGATGACAGAAAGAGAGGGACACACAGAATATGAAGCATCCTTCTGGCTCTGAGCTGACAGCACAGAGTCCACCCCTGCTCTCCAACTTACAGACAACGAACAAGTGGCCTGAGCCGAAGTTGGACGCTGGACCTACTGAGCCACCTAAACCCCCTGTAGCCATAATACTATCGCTGACCGTGCACCCATGAAAAAAGGCAGAGTTTGAATTATTGGCATGTCTTCATGCACAGGAAAATTGTAAAGTATATTCATTAATATCAATCACAGAAAGCTGTAATGAAAGCCCTTATGGATTAAGCACTTAATAGACATTATTACACAGAATTTAAGGACATAGTCCATTTTTTAGAATAAAGGCAGCAAAAAATTTTCATTTCTTCTAAGTTTTTTTTTTTTTTTTTTTTGCATGTATTTTGAGAGATGGAGAGAGAGAGAGTAGAGGAGGGGCAAAGAGAGAGGAGAGAATTCCAGGCAGGCTCCACACTATCAGTGCAGAGCAGGATGTGGGGCTGATACGTACAAAAAATGAGATGATGACCTGAGCTGAAATCAAGAATTAGATGCTCAACCCTTGGAGCCACCCAAGTACCCCAGAACTTTTCATTTCTAAGCAAAGAAACACCATCAAATTGTAAAATATGCCAATAATAACTTTGTAGAAATATTAATGATTCAAGGTGCCTGTGTGGTTTGGTAACTTAAGTGTCAGACTTCAGCTCAGGTCATGATCTCACCATTTGAGGGTTGGAGTCCCCCATCAGGCTCTGTGCTGACAGCAAGCTCAAAGCCTGGAGCCTGCTTCAGGTTCTTTGTCTCTCTCTCTCTCTCTGACCCTTCCCTGCTCATGCTCCTTCTCTCTCTCAGGAATAAATAAAACATTAAAAAAATTTTTTAAAGAAATTTTCATTGTATTCATCTGATAGTAGAGAGTGAAGGGGCACCTGGGTGGCTCGGTGGTTAAGCATCCAAGTTCGGCACAGGTCATGATCTCACCATTCGTGGGTTCGAGTCCTGCATCGGGCTCTGTGCTGACAGCTAGCTCAGAGCCTGCAGCATGTTTCAGATTCTTTACCTTCCTCTCTCTCTGACCCTCCCCTCCTCACACTGTCTCTCTCTCTCTCAGAAATAAGTAAAACATTAAAAATTTAAAAAAAAGAAAGTGGAATGATTTTACTTTCATTTCTTACCTTTCAGCAGTATCTTCAAAGGCTAACGAGAACCTTCTTCCAAAGACGTTCATGGAAACTTCTTTTCAAAATGTGTCAGTGGATATACATCAACATGGTGCCCTTGAGAATAGACACTTAGTGACAGACTGGGACAAGGTTGGGAAGACTGATTGCCATCAAAGACATCTGGGGATTCCTTTTCCAGAGAACCATTATGAACATAATAAATATGAAGAGGTTTTTATTCAAAGCACCAACTTTATTGCACGTAAGAGTATACATTTGGGAGAGAATCCCTGTAAATATAATGAATGTGGGCAAATTCCTAACATGTCCTCCAATGTTGGTGACCATCAGAGGATTCATGTAGGAAAAAACCCATGGACATCCAATGAACCTGGGAACATGCTTAGTCAGTCATCAAGACTGCATATAAATAAGACAATACATAGTGGACAGAAAGATTACAATTGCGAGGAGTGTGGCAGAGTCTTCAGCTGGCACTCATCACAAATTCAACATCAGCGAGTGCGTACTGGAGACAAACCTTACAAATTTGAAGAAAGTGGTAAAACTTTGATTGATGGCTCATCAGTAAATGAACATAGACCAATCCTTACTGGAGAGAAACCTTACATTCATAAAAAACGAGGAAGGGCCATTACCCAAAACTCACCTCTTACTGAACATCACAGAATCCATACTGGAAGAAAACCTTACCAATGTAAATATTGTGGCAAGGCCTTTAACTGGCTGTCAGTCCTTGATCATCATCAAAGAACCCACACTGGAGAAAAACCTTACCAATGTAAAGAATGTGGGAAGGCCTTTAACCGGCCATATATACTTAATCAACATCAAATAATCCATACTGGAGAGAAACCTTACCAATGTAAAGAATGTGGCAAGGCCTTTAATCGATCCTCAACCCTTAATGAGCATCACAGAACCCACACTGGAGAGAAATCTTACCAATGTAAAGAATGTGGAGAGGTCTTTTATTCCAAGTCAAACCTGTACACACATCGCAAAATCCATACTGGAGAGAAACCTTACCAATGTAAAGAATGTGGAAAGGCCTTTACCTGGCTGTCTATCCTTTATCGGCATCACAAAATCCATACTGGGGAGAAACCTTACCAATGTAAAGAATGTGGAAAGGCCTTTAGTCGATCCTCAGCCCTTAATGAGCATCACAGAATCCACACTGGAGAGAAACCTTACCAATGTAAAGAATGTGGCAAGGCCTTTAATAATTTCTCCATCTTTTTTCGACATCACAGAATCCATACTGGTGAGAAACCTTACCAATGTAAAGAATGTGGGAAGGGCTTTAACCAAACCTCAAACCTTTACAGACATCACAGAATCCATACTTGAGAGAAATCTCACCAATTCAAGGAATGTGGCAAGGTCTTTATCTGACACTCACACCTTATTAGACATCACAGAATTCATACTAGATTGAAACTTTACAAATGTAAAGAATATGGCCAGATCATGAACTGACCCTTACACCTTAGTCGACAGCACTGAATTCATACTTGACAGAAACCTTGAAAGAAATCAATGTAAAGAATGTAGTTAGGTCTTTCATCAGTCTTCAATGTAAATTTACTCATGATCTCAGAATTCATACTGGAGCAAATCTTTCAAATTTAAGGAATGTGAGAAACGTTTTGTGGACTGCTCACTCCTTACATCACATAGGAAAATTTATCCTGGTGAATAACCACTGAATACTAAAGAGTGTGGCAAGGCTTTGAAGCAGTAAATGCTGACTCCTGATCAGAGACTGAACTGGGGAGGATTTTGCAAATATAAAGACTTTGGGAAGTCTGTTCATCAGAGGTGAAGCTTCATTCTACATCACAGAATTCATACTGAAGAACAAACTGAGGACTGATGGGTGTTGGGGGGGAGGGGGGAAGGCACTTGTGGGGATGAGCAGTGGGTGTTATATGGAAACCAAGTTGACAATAAACTATTTGTAAAATAAGTCTCTCTCAGAAAAATAAACATTTTAAAAAACTCTAAAATGAATAAACATTAAAATAAAGAAATAAACATGAATTTCTTTTTCACAAAAACAAAAGTTTCACAGGCTTTGAAGAAGAGGGAGGGTTGCTAGGGATCTTGGGGCTGACATTTTAAAACTCATTAGCTTCCTGGCGCACGGGTGCAATTCCACACTTGGGGTTTTGTTACTTTGAGCAGTGTCTCCTGGAAGATTACTTTCTGTATGACTGGGATTAAGATCCTTGGTATAAGGGAAAGAGGTGGGGATTTCTAGATGTTGAGATAAAAATCCTCATGATATTTCATATCTTCAGCTTTACTGTCCCCTTCTTAAGGTACCATCATCCTTTACTGTAGATGAGTGACAACTCTAAACATGGGGTGACATTTAATGGTATTGGCTCCTCCTTACATTCTCATTTCCACTCCTTGTTATTTATGAAAAATACTTGCAAGTGGAGGGTTCTTGAAAAAATTTAATGTATTATTCTTTAAACAGGATTGTTTTCCAACAAATATCTATGATTTATTCAGGATTTTGATGGTTAAAATTTCTCTGATTGTTCTTTGCAAATTCTGTTAATCATACTGCCTCTTGTATGATAGTTTCCACAATGGTAATTAATTTTGTTTTTACTTTTTATTTATGTTTGAAGTTTGTGGATAACAATTTTCCAACTCAGTACATTTTAAAACAACTTGGGTTTAATTCAAATAGGAATCAGTCATATGTCAGTTGCCATAAATTCCTTGCATTTTTGCCTGTATTAATATTACCCATACATGCTTTCCTCATGATTTACTTTGTTCATTTTTCTTGGTTAGTGTGCTCAGTGGTTGTTTTCTCCTGACTCTGATGTGTGGGAAATATTCCAGGTTTATGTCAGTGAGATCTGGGGCCAAAATGAGTGGGTACCTGCAGGTAGGCGGTGAAGGTTAAAGGTGTCCTGTCTAGGAGTCACTCAGGGCTGGAGTCTTTCTGGCCCAGGGCAGTCCCTGTGGCTTGAGCGGGTAGTTCCAGTTCCCCTCAGGGGGCTTTGTCCACAGGGTCTCCCTCCTGAGCCAGGAGACAAGCTGGAAGGAACCCACTGGGAAAGTCTGAAGTCAACATGGAGGCAGCCAAAGTGCTCTTTCTTGCCTTCAATTGTGTCACCCACAAGTGGCAGAACTGGGTCTTTCTGGGGCCACTGTAGGCAGGTGCTCTTGAACCCTTGGGTCCTGCTTACAAACTAATTACCACACTCTATATAATGTACATATCCCTCACCTCCTAGAATTAATACATGTGGACGTTTGTGTGTTGTGACCACATAGCATAACCTCTCCTAGCAAATTGTGGTTATTTTATTTAATTAAGACAATTTTTAAATAGTTTTTTATTTCTAGAGGAAGAGACAGAGTGCGAGCAGGGGAGGAGCAGGGACAGAGGGAGACACAGAATCTGAATCAGCCACCGGCCTCTGAGCTGTCAGCACAGAGCCAGGCACGGGGGCTCAAACCCACAGACTGCGAGGTCATGATTTGAGCTGAAGTCGCATGTTCAACCCACTGACCCACCCAGGCACCTTACCCCTAGCAAATTCCACATGTACAAGACACTAGTCTTAACTCTACTCACCAGGCTATAACATTTAGTGCCTACCCATCCTGCATCAGTAAACCTTTTACCATTTGCTCCAATGTCTAAACATTTCCTGTCCTTAGCCCCTGGCAACAGACATGCTAATCTTTATAGCTTTGTCTGTTTTAGATTCCACATATATGTGATTTTCATGAGGGAGCTTGAGGCAGGCTGAGGGGCAAAGCACAAGCTAGCACATCCCCTCCCCAGGTAGGACCTTTAGGATATTCCTTGGACACCCCAGGCTACCCCAAAACACAAAGGGACAAACAAACAAACGTTTAAACTGGTAAGAGTGTCCACCACTTCCCAGAAAAAGGCAATCCCTTCCTAGTTTAAAGTCCAGGAACTTCCTACTGTTTCAATGTTAATGCTTTGCTGGAGGGACAAACAAACTGACCTTGACAAACCAACAGCTAGGTCTCCAGTGAGTGTGTAGCATGTGAAAGCCTCTTTGAAAGTCCCTCATGGCTTCATCTTCCTGGACTCCATGAAAGGATCACACACACACACACACCACTACCCCAGTGCACCTCTTCCTGTGCTTCGATCGTGTCTCCATGCTTTCATAAACTCACCTTTTTGCACCAAAGACGCCCTCAACAATTCTTTCTTGGTCGTCGGCTCAGGACACCACAAACCCCAGAATGTTGTCAGTCATACAGTACATGTTTGTCTCTTTGTGGCTCATTTAATTTAACAAAATATCCTCTAGGATTCTTTGGTTGTGCAAAGTGAAAGATTTCCTTCTTTTCTGAGGCTTTTAGACAAGGAATGAATCAGATGAGAGACCTCCATAGGGAAAAGAGGTAACACCAAAGGGGAACTTGTAAAAAAAGAGTTGCCTGCCAGACATGGGAAATACCTGTTTGCCCAACATTAACTCTTTCCCTTTTCCTGTGAGTGTACTTCCCCCTCTTTCAAATTCTAATTCTCTACCCCTTCTCCTTGAGTCACAATGGCTCATAAGGATCATTTGCCTGACTCTGATCCTCATCTCCTTGATGTTCCTATAATGAAGGCTTTTTTTCACTTATGATTCTGTCTTATAATAGTTCAATTATTAGACCAGCCAAAGAATTGAGAACAGATGAAGCAAAGTGTTCCTCTCCTACACATTCATTCTTTGAGAACTGACCTTGGGGCTTCAGATCCAAAAGAAACTGAAAAGAGAGAACGTGGGAGAAAGAGGAACAGTAGCTTTCCTGCTTTGCCAGGCTGAGGAGGCTGAGGCAGGTTAGGGCCTTCAGAACTGCAAGGCCACCTAGAGGGAAGGGCTGAGGGTTTGTTGGGAAATGAGGATCCACCTGGTTTGGCCAGGAGTCCTTTGTGCTGTCAGCCTTGTTCATTGGGTGTCCTGGGTGGTACTGATTTCCTCATTTAAAAAAAAAAAGGTTAAGAGGACTGACTGAGTGGCTCAGTCTGATCAGCGTCCCACTTCTGCTCAGGTCATCGCGTCACAGTTCATGTGTTCTGCCCTGCACTGGGCTCGCTGCCTTCTGCTTAGAGCCTCCTTGGGACCCTCTGTCCCTTCTCCCTGCTCTTCCCCTGCTCTCAGATCCTCTCTGGGTCTCTCTTTGTCTGTGTCAAAAATAAGTACACTTTAAAAAACTATCAAAAAAGGATAAAATGTTAGGGGACAGTTGCCCCAAATAGAAAACCAAGGTTACTTAGTTTATTATCAACCCATGCTATGTTTAAATGCAGTCGTTTTGATTTTTGTTCAACCTCAACTTTTAAGCGATTTCAATTTCAGTCACCAGGACACACCTGTAGTAAGACCACTTCGTATTATATCATGAACAACATGAATATTTACTAGAATCGCAACAAAACAAAACACACAGAAAAACAAAAAATTACCCCCAAAAAACAAAGGGCAACACCAAATTTCACTGCAAACCCTGAACCATTCATACAGAATTTTCATATAATGCCAATGGGAGTATAAAAAAGTACATTCTAGGGAAGCTTGGGTGGCTCCGTTGGTTGGGCCCCCGACTTTGGCTCAGGTCATGATGTCGCAGTGGAGGATTTGGAGCCCCGTGTCAGGCTCTGTGCTCACAGCTCAGCTGAGCCTGCTTCACCCTCCGTGTCTCCCTTTCTCTCTGTGCCTCCCCTGGGCATGCTCTCTCTTCCTCTCTCTCTCTCTGTCTCTCTGTAAGAAATAAATATTAATTTTTTTAAAGTACACTGTATTTGGAAAGCTATTTGGCCGTGACCTAGGAAAATAAACTTTCTTACTGAAGGGCAGCAGTTTGTCACCTCAAATTATGTCTCTTTGCCTAAGGATTATTTTGATCTGACAAAGAAAAAGCTCTGAAACCCAGGACATTTCATTTGTAAGAGACATTTGCATGTACAAGGGAAAGTTCCATTTGGAAGGGTGGCTCCCTCTGTGCAGCAGAAAGAGGGAGAATGTGTAAATCTCCAGAAACTCTGATCAGTGGAGACAGCATGGATTTTCATCTGAGCAAGGACCCGAGCCTTGGTTCCTGTGCTTTGCTTGGTCACCTCCCCAAATGCTTCCCAGCAGGATCGCCTGTGGAGTTTCAAGAAGGTTCCTTGCTGCTGCCCTCCCCCTCAGCTTCCCTGAGGTGGGTGGGTGGAAACAACAGTGTTGTTTTAGTGAGGTGCTCCCCGGGAGTCTGCTGCAGGATTTTTTTCCCCCTCAACATCCTGAAATGGACACAAAATGAGCAACAGGCAAAAGTCGATTAGAGTATGAGAGAGGGAGGTTGTAGGAAAGCCCTCCGTACAGAGAGGGGGCATTGGAGGGTGAGAACCTGAGACAATAGGCAAGAATCTTTGTGTTATGAGGGTCAGGTGTCTCCCACCCTCGTTCTCTTCCCCCTTGTTGCTCTTCAAGTGTTACACTTACTGCCTTCATGACTGTAGCTGCTGGGTTCTCCATGGCTGGTTGTCTCATTTCCATTGTAAGAGGGGTGGTCTAAGGCCATACAGTTCCTTGTGGGTCTTAGGTTTTATGGTCTACTACTAATTTTTAGTTAGGCCTTTAGTCAAATTCCTGAGGGGAACCTGAAAGGCAGTAGGCGGTGACTGTCACATTCTTAAGTGAAACCTTACACCTGAGGGGGTTTTGCTGTGATCAGACACTCACAGCATTGTTCCAAAATGTGTTTTTCCTCCACCCAGAGGCCTCAGGTCCTAATCTTTCCCTTTCTGCCTACTGAATCCTATCGTTTTGTATCCTAATTCTCAGTGAGGCCCAGGGTTAGGCAGGAAGGGTTCCCATTAATTTATGAGAGTTGGGAGGTGTCGGGGTGGCTCATTCGGTTAAGTATCTGACTTTGACGCAGGTCATGTTCTCATGGTTGGTGGGTTCAAGCCCCCCCGTCGGGCTTTGTGCTGACAGCTAGCTCAGGGTCTGGAGCCTGTTTCAGATTCTCTCTCTCTCTCTCTCTCTGTGACCTTCCCCTGCTCACGTGTCTCTCTCAGAAGCAAATAAAACCTTTAAAAAATAACAAAGGAATTAATTATAATAAAATGTTTTTTAAAAATTATGAGAGTTGAGTGCAGGCCTTTCTCAAGGAGAGGTAACAGGTCTCGAGTACAGCAGTTGGGGAGGGTCAGGTCCGAGGAGCACACGTTTTCTATTCTCAAGCAGAATTTGTGGGCCTCTGCGGGAAGGGAGGCCCCATGAAAGCAGAGAAGGGAAACTCAGCAATAGGTCTCCAAGCAGGAGCTCACAGTTTCTGAATAGCTCCAAACACAAAGGACTAGGAAGTTGGGCCTTCTCTGCATTTCAAATTCCTGCCTGCAGGCAAGCAGCTTACTGGGGAAGAGGCTGTGTTGGTGGCTTCACAGACATTTTCTCCTACTTCAGCTGGGATTTCCCCCAAAGATCTTCTGAGAAGGAAATCTAGACCAGAAAGTAAAAGAAGAAATGGCTAGTTCTCAGGTAAGCCTTGTGGGCCTGGCTGGAGGCCCTGTTGTTTTTTTCTGGGGAAATTCCATGCACGTAGGAATCGTGGGGCATCTGTGTGACTCAGCCAGTTGATCATTAGACTTTTAATTTTTGTTCAGGCGATGATCATGGGGACCTGTGTTCCAGGCTTGAGTCGGGGTTAAGATTCTCCCTCCCTTCATCTGTCCCTCTCCCTCAGTTTGCATTCTCTTTCTCCTTCCCTGTCCTTCTCTCTCTCTGTTTCCCTCCTTCTCCGCACTGTGTCTCCCTCCATCATCTCTCTCTGTCTCCTCTCTCTCTAAATGTGTGGTCCTGACTCCTCACCAAGGAAAGAAAACACTGAGACAACCTGGCTATATGAGCACCTGACCACATCCCTCTTGACCTCTTAATAAGAGACACTAGGTGAGACTACACATTTGTGTATTACCATATATGGGAGACAAAGAAGTAAAAAATTATAAAAACTATGCCACGTGGTGTTCAGGGCTCAGTTCGTTGGGTAGGAGCCCAACTGAGTGTTGCTGGCTGGCATAACAGTGTTTTGTTGTGGAAAATTGGCCTGGATCGCTGGTGGAAGATCCAAGGGACACCAGGAGATCTTGGAAGGGAGAGGGTTTATTTTACACCGAGGGCTCAGAGGAGATCATTCTCCAGAGGTCTGAGCCCCAAGCTTCAGCGGAGGGAGGAATTTACAGCCTCTTACTTCCGCATTCCTCGTTTCTGCTTGAGACAAGCAGTGTGGGAAGAAGAGCCCAGAGGAGGGAGCCTTTGATCAGGGACAGGTATTTCCTTATCAGTCCTGCCTGCCATCTTGTAAGAGATTTTTCCCTATCAGTTTCCTGCAAAGAAAAGCCTTGGTGTGAGAATCCTGCTACAAAAGAAATTAAAAAAAAAAAAGCCAGTGATTTTGTTTTTAGTTCTGTTGGTTCTGTTTTATGTTTTCACCTAATTTTTACCTTTTCAGAAATGATACTTGCGATAGGTGGTTAGAACACTCCTCCCCTGTGTCCCAGAGACTCGTCTCCCTTCTCGCCACCCTGCCTTCTAGCAGGGCATCAACACTTGTCACTTTCAGTTAAAGTCCTGCAAGTGTAGAAAATAGTCCCTTTGAGACAGATCTGGGCGTGGGGTGGTGAGTGCAAGTTTCCTGTTGCTGACGGGGTCTGGTCCTGGGATAGCAGGCAAGGAAACAGTTCCCATTTAGGCCTGATCTCAATGCTCTCTCTGCTCTGGGTACAGTAGGTACGAAAATGCACAAATACATAAGATGGAAAGAAAGACAGAATAACCTGCTCATGAGGATGTGGAAAAGATACTTCAAAATATTCTGATATCACAAGACATGGAAAGTATACGTGTTTGAAGTCTGTAAAAATGAACTGGATCCTCGAAGTTGTTTCTATTCTTACTTGCTGTTTGGGGGTCACAAGAACACAGGTGTGGTCCTGTGTCCTGACGTGTGCCTCAGGCACTGAGATCGCTTTGATTCCTTATAGCTGATGTTACATTCGTTTACTTGGCTTTGTGCTGCCAGATTTCTCCTCTAATATATGCATCTTTTCCTTATCAGTTGAAATGATTTTAGGCAGATTCCCTGAGCGATTTCCAAACACCATCATATTCAAAATGGAAATTTCTTTTTTTCCAGTTTCTCATTCCGTGTGTGTGTGTGTCTGTGTGTGTCTGTGTGTGTTTGCTAATTAGAGAGAGACAAAGAAAGCGGGAACAGTGAAGTTGTAGAGAGAGCGCATGAATCCCAAGCAGGCTCCACAGGGTCAGTGCAGAACTTCATTTCGGGCTAGAACTCACAAAACCTTGAGACTCTCACCTGAGATGAAATCAAGAGTCAGGTGCTTAACTCACTGAGCACCCAGGCAGCCCTTCCTTGCAGTTTCTGATGAGGAGAACAAAGGCAAAAGAAATGTAGGTATCATTAAATTTTTGTACAACTTGCAATCCTGTGAGAAATGCCTGAGACTGGCAGAGGAAGATATTCATCAAGATATTTACAACTGCTTTATTGTTAATGCTTTTCTAGAGGCAAAAAGCAAGTTTAGCTGGACAATAGCCAGATTTCCAGGATCCAGAGAGTGTCTTTGACCTATGACAATCCCTTTGGAAACTTATATTTCTACTCCTCAACTTAAAGTATGTAATCACTGGGTCCTCACCATCACACTGCAGCTCATTCTTTCCACATATCCTGTCCCTGTGCTTTAATAAGATCAGCGTCGTTCACCAAAAAAGTCTCAGGAATAATTTCTTGAGCATTTATTTATTCCTGCCCCACATCATATCAGTTTCCATTGGGCAGTGAAGGCCCTCATCTTGTGTAGTTCGCTGCATAGTCATGACGCATACATACTGTTCTATGCACTTCTTTGTGTTTTCAGAAAGAGAAGAATCACATAATTCACATGTTTGAGCATGTGAAAATCCCAAAGTACCATAGGGCACAAATGATGATTGAAACAAGAGCTTTAAATGAGGGGCGCCTGGATGAATCCATCGATTGATTAAGTCTCCAATCTTGATTTCGGTGCAGATCATGATCTCGAGTTTCATGAGATAGAGCCCCCTGTCAGGCAGCATGCTGGCCATAGGAGCCCTTTTGCGATTCTCTCTCTCTCTCTCTCTCTCTCTCCCTCTCCCTCTCTCCCCTCTTCACATTTATCCTTTCTTAAAATAAGTAAACACCAAATTTTTTCAAATGTTTATTCATTTCTGAGAGAGACAGCGTGAGCAGAGAAAGGTCAGAGAGAGAGAAGGAGACACAGAATTTGAAACAGCCTCCAGGGACTGAGCTGGGTCTCAGCACAGAGCCCGACTCGGGGCTCAAACCCACGCACCATCAGATCATGACCTGAGCAGAGTCAGACGCCCAACCGCCTGAGCCACCCAGGCGCCCCAACAGTAAATTTTTGAATAAGGCCTTCAAGGTGCCTGAGTGACTCAGTTGTTTAAGTGTCTGACTCAACTCAGGTCACAGTCTCAGGGTTCATGATGTCAAGTCCCACAACTCACTCACTTTCTCTCTGTCTTTGCCCCTCGTGGGATTCTCTCTCTCTCTTTCTTTCTCTCTCTCTCCCTCTTTCTCTCCACCTTCCTTAATTGTACCCTCTCTCTCTCAATAAAGAATAAATATGTTAAACTATGAAAAATGATAAAATACAAACTTGCCATGAAATATTAAGTTATGGGATCATTGAGTTCTAGAGTCAAGAAACAAGTCTTAAGTTACTGTTCGATACAAGACAGGTAATTTATTGGGGCGTCTGGGTGGCTTAGTTGGTTAAGCGTCCGACTTTCGCTTAGGTCATGATCTCGCCGTTCGTGGGTTCGATCCCCGCGTCGGGCTCTGTGCTGACTGCCAGCTCAGAGCCTGGAGCCTATTTCAGAGTCTGTGTCTCCCTCTCTCTCTCTGACCCTCCCCTGCTCACGCTGTCTCTCTCTCCTAGAAATTAATTAAAAAAGAAAAAGACAGGTAATTTATTGAAGTAGCACAGGGACAGGACCTGTGGGCAGAAAGAACTGTACTTTGGCTGCATGAAGCTTATACGTTCACAGGGGAAGGTAGATGCACAGAGTGTTCAATCACAAATGTTTCTGTAGATTTCTACTTGTATAAGGACTTCCGCACGATTTCTCTGCTGCTTATCTTTCAGTTCAATATTAACAATTGGTGAGACATATCAGCCATCATGAGACCCTTTTCAAATGCAGTATCCAGGGCCCCTTGAGTGCCTCAGTCACAGCCTGGAGCCTACTTGGGATTACTTTTCTCCCTCTCTCTGCCTCTCCTCCTTTTACAACATACTTGCCCATGCTCTCTCTCACAATATAAATAAACACTGAAAAAAAGAAGAAGCAGCAGCAGCAGAATGCAGGAAGGAGTCTTGATTGTTATGAAAACTTTGCAGGCTCTAGGTCAGGCTTCTGTGGTGAAGTGAACGTATTTCGATTTGTATCCCTCATTATAGTAGACTCAAATAAAAACTGTTATATTCATATCATTTAAGTGTTTGTGTTGATAGTGTAAGGAAAAGACCTAAGCATCTTCCTCTAAAGCTAGATTGAGGAGTTTCATGACATCGAAATGTTTTTTGTTTGGTTGGTTTTTTAATTTATTTTTGAGAGAGAGGGGAGGGCAGAGAAAGAGAAGGACAGAGAAAATCCCAAACAGGCTCCACACTGTCAGCCTAGAGCCTGAGGTGGGGCTTGAACTCAGAAACCTTGAGATCATGATCTAGCCTGAAATCAAAAGTTGGACACCTAAATAGCTAAGCCACCCAGGCACTGCTCATTAAAACTGTGTTTTACTCACCCTGATAATTTTCTATTCTATCACTTTTAATGCTATAAAACTACTTTCAAAACGTATGCATGTGGGCATGGAATGTATACAGGAAGATCAGTTTTTGTGTGCTGCTTCTTTCCAGCATTCTTCTAGGATTGATGCCTGCTATGAACATTGATTTAAGGTCCTTTTGTATATTGACCTCTTTGTCATTTTTGATCAACTCTAGGTCAATTAACCTGAGTTAAAACTGGATCTGTACCATGTACTGGATGCTTGACAAAATATTCACTAAAATAGAATAATGTGTTTCTTCTCTTAGATTGTTATTATATATTCTCCATGAATTTATGGGTAACTGCTAAATGTTATCTACTAAACAGGAAGTGGTTGGAAAGTCTTGTTGCACCTTTTTCAATATTCTAGTAGAACCTATAAAAAAGGTTTTTTTTTATTGTTTTATTTATTTCTGAGAGAGAGAGACACAGCGTGAGCAGGGAAGGGTCAGAGAGAGAAGGAGATACAGAATCTGAAGCAGTCGCCAGGCTCTGAGCTAGCTGTCAGCACAGAGCCCGACGCGGGGCTTGAACACACCAATCGTGAAATCATGACCTGAGCCGAAGTTCGACGCTTAACCGACTGAGCCACCCAGGCGCCCCTAGTAGTACCTGTAATTTCTATAAAACCCATTCAGTTCCACGTCCCCCAAGAGTTCCTGCCTTTGAGTTCTACTTCTTCCTATTGAAATATGTATCTTTTGGCCCATAGACTAATGCCTTGTTAGAAATGCAGACACCTCCCACATCCAAGATATCCTAGAAGAGTATCTCCATTTAACAGAGTCTCCAATGCACTGTTATGAATTCTATTTCATATTAGAATATACTAAGTACATTTGTAACCAACCAAAACTTTCCCTTAAGAAATAGACACCACATGTACTAAATGATGTAATACAGCATTCAAAAAATGTCTATGCATGGGGTGGCTGGGTGGCTCAGTCAGGTGAGCGTCCAACTTCAGCTCAGGTCATGGTCTCAGTTTGTAGGTTTGAGCCCCATGTTGGGCTCTGTGCTTACAGCTCAGAGCCTGGAAACTGCTTTGGGTTCCGTGACTCCCTCTATCTCTGCTCATCCCCCACGCATGCTCTCTCTCTGTCTCTCAAAAATAATATATAAAGTTCAAAAATCATTTTTAAATGTGTGTACCTGTGTTGATGCTTTCATTTTACAAATTCTCTTGAATGAACACAATATTTATAATGATTCATACCTCAAAATTAAGGAATATATTATGGCATGATATTGTGTTACAAATTTTCTTACTGCAGAAAGCAAGAAACTCCTCTAGCCGAGAACCAGTTCTCCTAATATAACTGAGCTAACAAGAGTTTAGTCCTTGGTGAATCAGAAAAAACTATACTATGTGGGGATGTCAGACAAAGGATAATTGATTTACAGGAAATAAGGAGATGACAGGGAAAAGCTTTGAAACCAGAGACTCAGGAGGAAGGGGCAATCATTTGCTTTTTTTGTAAGATTATTTATTTAGATACATAGAGAGCAGAGGAGGAGCAGAGAAAGAGGGAGAAAGAGAACCTCAGGCAGGCTCTGCACTGAGCCCAATGCGGGGCTCAAATCCGGAACTGTAAGATCATGTCCTGAGATGAAACCAAGAGTCGGATGCTTAACTGACTGAACCACCCAGGGGCTCCGGAATGGTTTCCTTTCCTTAGGGTTAGGGTGAATATTTAGAAAGGGGAGGCTGAGGATAAGTTGCACATGAACCTTAAGAAAACAGTTCTATACATTCTCTGTATGTTACACAGTGAATGACATTTGTGCTCCTCCATGGGTGGAGATTTTAGTATTATAATGAGGTAAAAGGGAGTTTCTGGCTGGCTCAGTTTCTTGAGCTTCAGCCTCTTGATTTTGGCTCAAGTCAGGATCTCACAGTCTTAAGATTAAGCCCCAACTCAAGGTCCTTGCTGATGATGGAACCTGGTTGGAATTCTTGTCTCTGCCACACCCATACATGTCCTCTCTCTTTGAGGAAAGAAACATTTTCAGAAATACATAATGGAGAAAAAGGTAACTGTCCTCATTGCATGCTTTACCCTAAAGTTCATCTGCATAGATGGGAGTCAGGGGTTAAGATCATATTGAGCCAATTCAAGGTCTCCCTCAGGGCAGTCATTACCTTTTGTTGGATACTTTCTGTTTCCACCACAGGACACTGTGCCCATAGGCTGTTTTTCCTGAAGTAGGAGAGAGGTGTACATAAGAATAGTAAGTAACATGAGGGACTAAGGTCAGTGAGCCCAGGCAGGTAAGCAGTGAAGGTTCTGTCGTGGGGTTCAGCTGGTGACATTAACTTTCTCTCATAAGTACCATAGGTACCATTATGACCTCCTCATGTGTCCACTTGGTAACTGTGGTGTTTGTTGCAGGGACTGCTGACCTTCAGGGATGTGGCCTTAGAATTCTCTCAGGAGGAGTGGGGATGCCTGATTCACAGTCAGTGGGATCTTTACAGGGATGTGATGTTAGAGAACTATGGACACCTCCTCTTCTTGGGTGAGGATAACTCCCTCGTTTTCCCAGACCAAACATAGGGGTTTTGTTCCTTGTTTGATGACTGTCTCTAGGAAGCTTCCTCTTTGCATGACTGAGATTCAAATCCCTACAATAAGGGAAAGAAGTAGGGGTTTGTAGATGTAGAGAAAAATCTTCACGATGTTTCCTTTCAGTAAAGTTTTCCCTTCCTGAGAGTAACATCATTTCTTAGATTAATGGCAGTTCTAACCGGCCTTTCTCAAATGGCAATTCAGTTGAGTGGCATAAAATGGTACTTCCTTCTTCAATACCAATTTCTACTGATTATGGTAGTGGTAATACTCGGAAATGGAGATCAGGGTGTGAACATTGGAAATCCCTCCTGTGTGTTCCAAAGAGGCTATTGGGCAACAGCATTTGCGAATGATTTTCCAGAATTCTAGAATGTCCTCTCTTCTCTACTGAGGCCAATAGTGGTTTAAAAGGTAGAATCTGCAGCAATACTCTATCCCTTTGTTCTCACAAACAGGTTTTGTTGTGTCAAAGCTGGACCTGGTCATCTTTTTGGAACAAAAGAGGGAGCAATCGGATGTGAAGAGAAAGGAGACAGTAGGCTCCTACCCAGGTAGGTGGGAATGAAGGAAGCAGATGACAGAGGGGAGGTCGCAATGTGAAGGAGGAAGACAGACCTTAACATGTGGTTTGGGCAGCCCTTCTTGAATAGAAATTAGTTTGAGAAACCTAGTTTCATGTCTCTCCCTCTCACAGTGGACATCTGCTTTCCAACACATCACACTCATATTCTCTATGGATTGTCCTTCAGTTCCATTGAAGATCCTTCACAGCCACAGTGAGGGCCTCCCTTGTCTCATTGGTTCTCCATTGCTTTGTGGGTTTGGGGAAATCTCTGTATTTCTGAGGAAGCCTATGTTAATTCATTTCTGAGTGTTTACCTTGTGTGAGAAGTGTGTCAGGGTAGTGGTTGGTATATTGGGGTTTGGTGCAGAAATCCCGGGAACACTGGGGACTGATATCACATGTTATCTGGTTTATGCTTTCCAATATTATGGAGGCTTTCATCTTAATCATACAAAATTGAGACCCACTAATTTCATCAGATAATAAAGCACCTCCCTAATATGTGAAAATCTCAACCTTTATTTCACTTCAGAAGTTCAGGTTTTAGGGTGCATGGCTAGATCACTTTTTGAAGCTTCTGACTTCTACTGAAGTCACGATCTCACAGTTAGTGAATTTGAGTCCCGCATAGCCTCTGTGATGACAGCGCCGAGGAACCTTGGAATTCTGTCTCCTTCTCTCTCTGCTCCTCCCCTACTTAGTCTTTATCTCTCTCTCAAAATAAATACAAATAAACTTTAAAAACTAAGAGGAGTTCATTTTGTGTATTATTTACTAAAATAAGAAATTTATACTGTATGTGCTCCATTCCTCACTCGCGAAATAATTTAAAGCACCTATGATTTTGCCAGCATTCCTACATCAATTAATACCCATAGGGGCGATAGAACATTTAGAATTTAAAATTCGCAGCCCATAATAAAGTCTCAATTGTTACATTATTTCCTGATACTTGAATCATTTTATAATTTTTTTATGTATACCATGATGTTGATGTGACTTTGTCATATATGTTTTCACTTTCTGAGTAGTTGTTTATGAGATGACATTATGATTTATATCATTAAATTTTTAAAAATTTTTTAATTTTTATTTTTGAGACAGAAAGAGAAAGAGAGAGAGCAAGAGAGGGTAGATACAGAGGGAGACACAGAATCTGAGGCATGCTGTAGGCTCTGAGCTGTCCACACAGAGCCTGACATGGGGCTCAAACCCACAAATTGTGAGATCATGACCTGAGCCTGTCTGATGCTCCACTGACTGAGTCACCCAGGTGTTCCTAGACCAGTAGTTCTGAAATGACTTGAGTATGTGCTTTATAACAAATGAGGGCACTGGTTAGTAAAATTCTTATATGTAGAAAAAAGTTTCAATTGTAAATGAAATTTTACTTCTGAAAAAATGAATCATTAGTTTTTCTACTTTTCTCAGAATGTATCTGAATTTAATCCCAGAGATTTTTTTTTAATAGAGTGCTCGCTATTTACAATACTGACAGTGCTTGTTTACTCAGAAATGAAAGATTTGGGAGCACTTGGGTGGCTTAATCGGTTGAACATCTGACTCTTGAATTCAGTTCAGCTATGATCTCCTGGTCTGTGAGTTGTAACCTGGATCCTCCTCTGCACTGACAGCATGGAGCCTGCTTGGGATTTTCTCCCTCTCTGTCTGCCTCTCGTATTTTCTCTTTCTCTGTCTCCCTCTCTGTTGCCCTGTCTCTCTCACTATACACTTTTAAAAAAATCTTAAAGCAAACGTTTTTCTTTACTTAATTCTAAAGAATGGATTACACCCTTAAAATTTGTGTAATTGGAAGGATATATTAACATAATACACTTTTCATGTCTTTTAACTGCTTGTTTCATTAGAGGTTTCCATGGCTGTTTTTTTTTTTTTTTTAATGTTTCTTTATTTTTGAGAGAGACAGAGTCTGAGTGGGGGAAGGTCAGAGAGAGAGAGAGAGAAGGAGAAAGACACACAGAACCAGAATCTGAGCTGTCAGCACAGAGCCTGACACTGGGCTCAAACTCACGAACGGGTGAGATCATGACCTGAGCTGAAGTTGGCCACTTAACCTACTGAGCCACCCAGGTGCCCCTCCATGGTTGGTTTTAATGAGTATACTTTACAACTTTGCGGTTGGTTTTAATGAGTATACTTTACAACTTTACTGTCATGCCAATAATTCAAAATGTTCCATTTCTTTTATGTGTACAGAGTCACAGTCTAATATTATAGCTACATAGGGGCATCAGGGTGGCTCGGTTGTTTGCTTGTCTGGCTCTTGATTTAGGCTTAGGTCATGGTCTTACAGTTTGTGAATTCAAGCCCTGTATCCAGTTCTGTGCCAACAGTGCATATAATGGTTTGTTATACCTTTAAGATATTTTAAGTAATCTCTAAGGAAACCACAATCAAAATATGTACACAGTATATTCACCAATAAACAGATGATAAAATTAATTCTATTCTTATGACAACTCACATAGAGATGAAACAACATTCACTGACCACTATCCCAGGAAAGAAATACACAGGATGATTCACAAAGTATGCAAGGATAATATTGCAAGAGACAAATACTAAGATAATTGTATTGGCAGAAGACAAAAAGGTGATTCATATTTGAGTTTCACACACATTGTCCTAAAATGTAATAGTTGAAAATTGTCACCCTATACGAAAATACACAGGTAAAAACAAAACCAAACCTAAAGCTGAAGTTGAAAAATAATGTAGTGGATAAATCCATACAAAAGGAACCACATTATTATCGAATTGCAAAATCAGAATAAGACAAACTATAATCCAAAAATTCTACATAAAAAAGGTGAATTACTTAAAGGAATCATACTATAAATTTATTTTATCTTTTGGGGGAGAGAGAGAGAGCACCAGGAGGGCAGGAAGAGAGAGAGAGGGAGGGAGAGAGAGAATCCCAGCATGCTCTGCACTGTCACTACACAGCCCAATGCAGGGCTTGAAGTCCTAAAATGTGAGATCATGACCTGCGGTGAAATCAACAGTCAGACTCAACCAACTCAGACAGCACCCAGGAGTCCCTGTATATCTATAATTATAAATTGTTTTCTTTAAAAAATACTTAATGTTTATTTATTTATTTTTGAGAAGGAGAGACAGAGTCTGAACATGAGAGGGGAAGAGAAAGAGGGAGTCACAGAATCTGAAGCAGGCTCCAGGCTCTGAGCTGTCAGCACAAAGTCTGACACGGAGCTCCAACTCACTACCGCAAAATCATGGCCTGAACTGAAGCTGGACACTGAACGTACTGAGCCACCTAGGTCCCCTGTAGCTATAATACTGAACTTTGAGTGTGCACCCAAGAAAAAAGGGAACATTTTGAATTAGTAGTATGTCTTCATAGACAGTAAAATTGTAAATTATATTCAGTAATATACACCATGGAAAGCTCTAATGAAAACCCTGATGTATTAAGCACTTAAAAGACAGTATAACACAGAATTTAAGGGTATAACCCATTTTTTTAGAATCAAACAAGTAAGAAACTTTCATTTCCTTTACATTTTTTTCCCCATGTATTTCCAGAAACAGAGAGTTAGAGAGTAGAGGAGGAGCAAAGAGAGAGGAGAGAATTCCAAGCAGGTTCCGCGCTGTCAGTGCCAAACAGTATGTGGGGTGGAACTCCTTAACGATAAGATGATGACCTGAACTGAAAACAAGAGTCAGATCCTCAACATTCTGAGCCACACAGGCACCCCAAAACCTCTTATTTCTAAATAAATAAATGCCATCAAAGTTGTAGAATATGTCAACAATAACGTTATAAAAAATAGTTGGAATTAAATACAGATACAATCTGAGTGATGTAGAAAAACTAATGATTCATTTTTCCTAAAGTTAAAGTTCTCTGATTTCAGTTCTGTGTGCCAGAAATTTTAATTGTATTCACCTGACAGTAGTATGTGGAATGATTTTTCTTTTATTCATTACCTTTCAGCTGTGTCTTCAAATGGCCCTCAGAGCCTCCTTCCAAAGATGTGCATAGAAACTTCTTTCCAAAGAGTGTCAGTGGGTAGATGTAAAGATAGCGTCATTGAGAATGGACTCTTAGTGATAGATGGGAACAGTGTTGGGAAGAGACAAGGGCACCAAAGATCTCCTGAAGCACCTATACAAATGGAGACAACTGCCCGTTATAAGAATCTTACTGCCCCATTCGGTGAAAGAGCTAAAGCATTTTGGGGAACGCCCATTTCTAAGTCCATTACTTCTGCAAAGCAGTGTGTTTCTACAGGCAAAGACTCAAATCAAATGGTGAAACACACATATTTGCAGAAAAAAATTTGGAAAATCTGGAAAGTGACCTTGTCCATCCTGAAAATACACATTTGTACCATTTTGGCCATAGGATTTCATTGACCTTTCAGTCAAATATTTCTGAAAATCAGACATTTAAAACTGGAGGAAAAAGTAGTAAGTGGCATCCATTAGAAGGGTCCTTCTCTGAGCAATCGACCTTAAACCCTAACCACAGCATTTTCAATGAAAACAGAATTGCTCATTGCAGTGAATCTGAGACAATATTTAACCAGGGTTCAAATGTTACAAAACATCTAAGGACATGTTTGTCCCAGAACCATTATGAATTGAATAAATGTAGAGAAGTGTTTCATGAAAACTTCAACCTTCTTATACATAAGAGGATACATTTGGAAGAAAATCCCTCAAAATATAATGATTGTGGGAAAATCCCTAACCAGTCCTCTAATGATCATGATCATCAGAAGATTCATGTGGAAAAAAACCCATGTACATGCATTGAACCTGGGAACATGCTTAGTGAGTCATCAAGCCTAAGGATAAATAAGACAATGCATAGTGGACACAAAGGATACATTTGTTAGAAATGTGGCAGAGCCTTCAGCTGGCACTCAACACAACTTCAACATCAGCGAGTGCATACTGGAGACAAACCTTACAAATGTGAAGAATGTAGTAAAACCTTTAATTATGGCTCATCAGTAAATCGACATAAATTAATTACTACTGGCGAGAAACCTTACCAATGTAAAGAATGTGGCAAGGCCTTTAACTGGCGCTCAGATCTAAGTAAGCATCACAGAATCCATACTGGAGAGGAACCTTACCAGTGTAAAGAATGTGGCAAGGCCTTTAGGAACCCCTCTGCTCTTAATCGACATCATGGAGTCCATACTGGAGAGAAACCTTACCAATGTGGAGAATGTGGCAAGGCCTTTAACCGGCCCTCCAACCTTATTCAACATCACCAAATCCGTAGTGGAGAGAAACCTTACCAGTGTAAAGAATGTGGCAAGGCCTTTAAGAACCACTCAGCTCTTAATCAACATCACAAAATTCATACTGGAGAGAAGCCTTACCAATGTAAAGTATGTGGAAAGGCCTTTTCCCACTCGTCAAACTTTACTGAACATCACAAAATCCATACTGGTGAGAAACCTTACCAATGTAAAGAATGTGGCAAGGCATTTACACATCGCTCATCCCATATTCAACATAACAGAATCCATACCAGAGGAAAGTTATCTGTGTAATGAATGTGGCAAGGCCTTTACCCACAACGCAAACCTTACCAAACATCACAAAATCCATACTGGAGAGAAACCTCACCAATGTAAAGAATGTGGCAAGGCCTTTAAGAACCGCTCGGCTCTGAATCAACATAACACAATCCATACTGGAGAGAAACCTTACCAATGTAGAGAATGTGGAAAGACCTTTACCCAGCACTCAAATCTATCTGCACATCAGAAAATTCATACTTGAGAGAAACCCTACCAATGTAAGGAATGTGTAAAGGTCTTTATGTACCGCTCATACCTTATTCAACATCACAGAATCCATACTGGGGAGAAGCCTCACCAATGTAAACAATGTGGCAAGGCCTTTACCGAAGAATCAAGCCTTAGTCGACATCACAGAATTCATACTTGATGGAAACCGATGTAAAGAATGTACTAAGCTCTTTCATCAGTCTTTAATCTTTACTCATTATCGCAGAATTCATATGACAGCAAATCTTCCAAACTTAAGGAATGTGCAAAACGTTTGTGGACAGCTCACTGCTTACTTCACATTGGAAAATGTATCCTGGAGAATAACCACTGAATACTAAAGAATGTGGCAAGGCTTTGAAGCAATGCTACACCCTGACTCCTGATCGGAGAGGGAACACTGGGGAGGATTTTACAAATTTAAAAAATTTGGGAAGCCTGTTCATCAGAGGTGAAGCTTCAGTCTGCATCACAGAGTTCATACTGGAGAAAAACTTAATCTATAAGGAATGTGGTAAAACTTCCATGACTGCTTAACACTACTCTGCATCACAGACATTCTACTTAGGAGAAACATAACAAAAGTAAAGAATGTGTCTGGCCATTTGCTGGAACTCACAACTGCCTTAATATCATAGCTCTCTTACAGGATAGAACTCACATGTAGAGGAAGTTGCAGGGCTTATGACTGGAATTTGATCCTTAATCAATATCCTAAAGTACACACAAGATGTAAATCCTACAGACATATTGAATGAGGAACGGCTTTATGTACACTTTAGCAAGCACAGACACTTCTTCATAAAAGAAGGTACCTTGAAAGAAATAAATCTTTAGAAGGATATTTAATGGATCATCATATGTCAATAAATGTCACAGAATTCACATTGGAAAGTAGTACATCAGTTTCTACTCAGATACACGTCAAAATACTAATGATAAGGAATAATACAATGTTAAACAGTGTATATGCCATTATGCCTCAAAAGATTAAATGGATCAATTTTTGAATAGGCACGTTAATTTCAGTCTGTACTTTGTTTTTTCTCACCTCAACCCTATGTGACATTTGTGACTAGTAAACATTAATATATTTCTACTCTCGAATTACTTCCAGAATTCATTAGTTCCCAGTGGTTTTTGAAAATTATGTGGCTGGGGCGCTTGGGTGGCTCGGTTGAACGCCCAGCTTCGGCTCAGGTCATGATCTCGTGGTTCGTGGGTTCAAGCCCCACGTTGGGCTCTGTGCTGACAGCTAGCCCAGAGCCTGGAGCCTGTTTCAGATTCCGTATCTCCCTCTCTCTCTGACCCTCCCCTGCTCATGCTGTCTTTATCTCTCTCTCTCAGAAATAAATAAACCATTAAAAAAATACATTGTTTAAAAGAAAATTATGTGGCTGATTGTTGATGCATGAAAGATACGACATGCCCTTCTTCATTAGGTGTGACTTGTGTCATTTTTCATGGAAGATGGACAACATAAACACAATTTATAAAGAAAATCTTCACGGATATGCTGTTTTTGGTGAAATCATTGGGGTAAGTTCTAATGTAATAGGTGTTCAGAGCACTATTCTTTCCCTTATATTAAAACTGAAAATCTTAGGGGCGCCTGGGTGGCTTAGTCGGTTAAGCGTCCGACTTTCACTTAGGTCATGATCTCGCGGTTCATGGGTTCGAGCCCCGCATCGGGCTCTGTGCTGACTGCCAGCTCAGAGCCTGGAGCCTGTTTCAGTCTGTGACTCCCTCTCTCTCTGACCCTCCCCTGCTCACGCTGTCTCTCTCTCTCTCTCTCCTAGAAATAAATAAAACATAAAAAAAAAAAATTAAAAAAAAAAACAAAACTGAAAATCTTGGGATGACTGGGTGGTTCAATCAGTTGAGTGTCCGATTCAGCTCAGGTCATGATTTCATGGTTCATGTGTTTGAGCTCCATGTCGGGCTCATTGCTGACAGCTCAGATTCTGGAGCTTGTTTCAGATTCTATGTCTACCTCTCCCTCTCTGCCCCTCCCCTGCTCACGTACGGCTCTCTCTCTAAAATAAATAAATAATAATAATAATAAAAGTAAAACTCTTGTTGACTTATAAATAAAATAATTTCCCAAACGTTCTATAAGCAAAAAAAAGGTACAGGGTAGTGAAATACTGGTATATCTTCTCCATGGCAATAGTTAGGGAATGTCAGTTAATGTGGTTGAAATGATGGAATGCTCAGAGCGATTAGAAACAGCATGACAAACTCTTCCCCAAAATGTCAAACGATTATACACATTTTACAAGAATGACCTCAGGCCTGAAAATTATGGACGTCTGTATTCCCACATCATCTTATCAAATATTTGTGAAGGCTTGTTTCCTAGATTTTGAACAGTGGCAATAGACCGGGCTTGAAATGCATGACTTTGCCTATATGTGAACTTAAACCACTTAATTAATAAAACATAATTCAAATGTGTTTCCTGCGTATGGAGAGTGGAGTGTTATCTGACCACCAATTTTTACCTATCTCATATCATTCAATACTGTAGGAATGGGATGGAAAGTAAGATAATGTGAAGATTCTTTCCAGTTTAGGGTGGGAACTGGAAGTAGCTCCCTTTCATAACGCTAAGGTCACAGACAGCTCTTGGTCGCATCATCTGATGAATAAAAGTCCTAGAGATAAGGAATTGGCAAACGTGGTGAGATTCTGAGGATGAGGGAAGTGCCATTTTATCTACATGATTTAATTGATTTTCTGTGTGTTACTGCGGACCAGATGCTCTAAGATGACCATGATTCCTGTGATGCCCAGGTCTTGATCAGTGGCACTTATGGAGGAGGGTGATGTAATCATTGTGGGCATTGCTGTAAAATGTCACACGTTACAGTAGATACTGGAGATGACACTCAAAGGGCCTGGACATGGTGGGATAGTTTTAGAGACAGGGACCCGATGAGATTTATTAGAAACACATATTATTTAACCTGTTTTCATTCTCTGAAGCAGGGCTATAGAAACTCTACAAAGCCACTTAGGAAGCAGGGAGTTTTTAAAGGGGAGTCAGGGAACTCCTGAACATTGACATGCAGGGGAAGCAGTGGTACAGTGCTGAATCATTCTCCATATGACCTCAAGACCTGCTGGCAACAGAAAAGGCCACTTTTCTACCATGGTCAAGCTTGAAATTCTAGGAACATTGGGTTCCTTCTTTCCCCAGCATCAGTGGGGTGTTGAAATCTCAAAGAAGTGACAATTAGTCAAGCCATAAGGTAGAGAGTGTAGGTCAGTGTGTTAGATGTATGTACTCATGACAGTATTTGCAACAGGTATAGGCTGAGAAAGTCTGTATTTGGAAAGTAACATAGATACATCATTAAGGCAGTGTTTATGGAGCTTTTACTCTACACACACACAGCTTTTACTCACAAGGTTCTGTGCTGGGTACCTCAGGAACGTGTATGTGAGTTAACCTTCTCATACTTTAGGACTTGAAAATGGGTGTCCAGTATTTCCCCCAGAATATAGGTGTTGTGCCCTGCGCTTCTGTTTCTTTTTCTCCCGTAACGTTGATTGTATAAAAGAGGAGCCAAGTACGATTTGGAAGAATATGTGAAAGCATGAACTGGAACCTCAGAGGAAGTTCTCATTGTTGACAAAGAAGTAAACTTGCATGTGACAAACAGGAGACATTCAAATCTAATAGTATATGTATGGAGACTCCACAAACAGGGAAATTGCAAAGAAAGGAAGAGTAAGGTATACATGTCTTTGAGGAAGGAAGAAGGGAGGAGGGAAGAACAGAAGTCTGGGGCCTCCAAGGGAAAGAATGTAATTCACAGGAAGATAAAAAGTATTTGATAAGCAAATATTTTCTGGGCTGCTCTAAAACAGTAGGACATAGAAAACTTTGTTCACATGGTGCTTCCTGGCCTCCTCCTTGTTGACCATATCTTGCTTGTCTCATAATGTAGTCCATGTGGTGAGTGCTCTCCTGGGCAGCTTTCCCATGTATATTATTTTTAGACAGGTGAAAAGTAAACATTTTTCCTTCATCTGCTTAATTTTGATTGCTTCTTACCTCTAATCTTTCTGCCAGAGGGGTCCAGCATTGAAGAGCCTGTGTGTGACTCAGACAAACTGGAAGAGATTTTGTTGAATTAAATGAGAATCACGCAGGGGAGAAAATACTATACGAAATCATGTGGAATCTAAAATACATTAAAATCAGGACACCTGGGTGTCTCATTTGGCTAAGTGCCAACTTTGGTTCATGGCATGACCTTGTGGTTTATGAGTTTGAACCCCATATTGGGCTCCCACGCTAATGTGTGGAGCCTGCTTGGCAGTCTTTCTTTTTTTTTTTTTTTTTTTAATGTCTTTTATTATTTATTTCTGAAAGAGAGAGACAGCATGAGCAGGGGAGGGTCAGAGAGAGAGGGAGTCACAGACTGAAACAGGCTCCAGGTTCTGAGCTGGCAGTCAGCACAGAGCCCGACGCAGGGCTCAAACCCACGAACCGCGAGATCATGACCTGGGCTGAAGTCGGATGCTTAACCAACTGAGCCACCCAGGTGCCCCATCCAGCATGTTTTTAATTCATTCCACAACTGGTCCCAGAAATACCTTCTATTTGCTTCTTTATATTTTCAGAAAATGAAAAGACGAATCACATAATGACATTTTTGAAAGTCTTAAGACCCAAAATATAATAGAGTCTTAGATAGGAACTTCTCCAGGTAGTTGCAACTCAAAGGAAACTTGATTTTCAGCCAATGAGGTGATCCGAGGGAAGCAGAGACTCACAAAGGCAGGGGAGATGGTTTACTTCTATTCAGGGTTAGGGTGGATCTCATGGTTTGTGAGTTGGAGCCCCGCCTGGCTCTGCTGATAGCTCAGGTCCAATTGCCTGCTTCAGATTCTGTTTCTGCCTCTCTCTCTCACCCTCCCCCACTAGTGCTCTGTCTCTCTTTGTCTCTGTCTCTCTATCAAATAAATTTTCTTAATGAAGAAAAGGGGCACCTGGGTGGCTCAGTCAGTAAAGCATCTGACTTTGGCTCAGGTCACAGTCTTAAGTTTGTGAGTTTGAGCCCCAAGTCGAGCTGAAGTCGGACGCTTAACCGACTAAGCCACCCAGGCGCCCCTAGGGTGGATATTTAGAAAGAGATGGTTTGTCATCTTTTTGTTTTAAAGTTCTGCTTATTTTCAGAAAGAGAGGGCTTTCCTGTGAGCAGAGGAGGAGCAGAGAAAGGCAGAGGAAGAATTCCAACCAGGTTCCCTGCTGTCAACCCAGAGCCAAGTCACCTGAGCTCAATCCTGGGAACCCTGAGATCATGACCAGAAATGAAACAAGAGTCAGATGCTGAACTGACTGAATCTTCCAGGTACCCTGCGGCCTATTATCTTATGTCAATCTTGGCTAAAGGTCACACAAGCACATTAAGAAAACAGTTATTTACATATTTTGTAGGTATGTTATGTAAAAGAGGTTTGTGCTCCTCATGTGGAGGTTTTAGAATTATAAAGAGGTAAAAGTTACTGTTGTCCACTTCATGGTTTTTCTCCTTGGGTCATCTGCAGAGGTGTGAGTCAGGGGTGAAGCTTGAAGGATCAAGCAGGCTGAAGTTCTTTCTCGGGGCAGTCATTACTTTTCATTCCATGCTTTGTTTCTTATCAGAGGACACTGTGCCCATTGGGTGTTTTGCCCAAAATAAAAATTAAGGTGGAAAGGAGAGGTGAAGTAAAATGAGGACGAAGGTCCATGGGCACAAGCAGGTAAGTAGTGAAGTTCAGCTCTTGAAGTCCAGCTTGTGACATTGACTCCCTCTTTCATCTTAGGCACCATTGTGAACTACCAGCAGCCACTTGATAACTGTATTATTTATATCTGGGACTGCTGACCTTCAGGTATGTGGCCATAGGATTCTCTCAGGAGGAGTGGGGATGCCTGAGCCACAGCCAGCGGGAACTCTACAGGGATGTGATGTTAGACAATTATGGACACCTCCTCTTTTTGGGTGAGGATAACTCCTTCCGGATTTCCCAAATCACACTCAGGGTTTTGTTCCTTCCTTTGAAGACTGCCTCTTGGAAAATTACTCTTTGCATGACTGGAATTCACATCCCTGCAGTAAGGGAAAGTAGAGGTTGGCAGATGTAGAGAAAAATCTTCCTGATGTTTCCCTCTCAGTTTTAGTTTTCTCTTCCTTAGAGTAACATGATCATTTCTGTAGATTAATGGCAATTCTAAATATTGAGAGGCATGAAATGGTATTTCCCACGTATTAAATACCAATTTCTACTCATTGATGTAGTGGTAGTACTCAGAAGTGGAGGTGATGATGTGAACTTCGGAAATTGCTCCTGTGTGGTCTAAAGCCATTGTTGGGCAACACCAGTTGGGAAATCATTTTGTAGCATTCTACAGTGTCCTTTCTTCTCTACTGAACTCAACAGTGGATTGAAAGGTAGAATCTCCATTAATAGTCATTCCATTAAAAATACTTATTTCTTTATTTTGAGAGAGAGAGAGAGAGAGAGAGAATACCAATGGGAGAAGGGCTGACCTAAAGATATAGAAATCCAAACAAGTTCCTCACTGTCAGCACAGTTCTCAACTTGATCTCTATATCATGAATCATGAAATCATGACCTGAGTTAAGATCTAGGAGAAGATGCTAAAGTCCTCATGTGAGGGTAGTCGTATGATATTTGTGTTTATCTGACTAATTTTGCTTAGCGGAATTCCCTCTAGTTCCATTCACATTGTTGCCAATGACAGGATTTCATTCTTTTTGATTGCTGAGTAATTCTCCATTGTATTTATATACTACATCTTCCTTATCCATTCATCCATCGATGGACATTTGGGCTCTTTCCATATTTTGGCCATTGTTGATAGTGGTGCTATAAACATTGGGGTGTATGTGTTCCTTCAAAACAGCATATCTGTATCCCTTGAATAAAAACCTAGTAGTGCAAGTGCTGGGCCGTAGGGTAGTTCGATTTTTAATTTTTTAAGGAACCTCCATGCTGTTGTCCAGAGTGGCTGCACCAGTTTGCATTCCCACCAGCAGTGCAAAAGAGGTCCTCTTTCTCCACATCCTAGCTGCATCTGTTGTTGCCTGAGTTGCTAATGTTAGCCATTCTGATGAGTGGGAAGTGGTATCTCATTGTGGTTTTGACTTGTATTTCCTGGTTGATGACATTTAGCATTGTTTCATGTGTCTGTTTGCCATCTGGATGTTGTGTTCGGAAAAGTGTCTGTTCATGTCATTAGCCCATTTCCTCACTGGATTATTTGTTTTTTTGGGTGTTGAGTTTCATAACTTCTCTGTAGATTTTGGATACCAACCCTTTATCCGATAAGTCATTTGCAACTATCTTCTCCCATTCTGTTGGTTTCCTTTTAGTTTTGCTGATTATCTCCTTCACTGTGCAGAAGCTTTTGATTTTGATGGGGTCCCAAGAGTTCATTTTTGCTTGTGATTCCCTTGCTTTGGAGATGTGCCGAGTAAGAAATTGCTGTGGCTGAGGACAAGGAGGTTGTTGTTTGCTTTCTCCTCTAGGGTTTTGATGGTTTCCTGTCTCATATTCAGGTCCTTCATCCATTTTGAGTTTATTTTGGTGTCTGGTGTAAGAAAGTGATCCAGTTTCATTCTTCTGCACGTTGCTGTCCGGTTCTCCCAGCACCCTCTATTAAAGAGGGTGTCTTTTCCCCATTGGATACTGTTTCCTGCTTTGTCAAAGATTAATTGGCCATACACGTGTGGGTCCAATTCTGGGTTGTCTAATCTATGCCATTGGTCTATGTGTCTGTTTTGGTGACAATACCATACTCTCTGGATGATTACACCTTTGTAGTAGAGGCTAAATGTGGGATGGTAATGCCTTCCATTTTGGTTTTCTGCTTCAATATTACTTTGGCTATTCAGGGTCTTTTGTGGTTCCACACAAATTTTAGCATTTTTATTCTAGCTTTCAAAAGAATGCTGGTGCAATTTTGATTGGGATGGCCTAGAATGTATAGATTGCTTTGGGCAGTATTGACATTTTAACTATATTTATTTTTCCAATCCATGAGCATGGGATGTTTTTCCATTTCTTTGTGACTTCTTCAGTTTCCTTCATAGGTTTTCTATAGTTTTCAGCATACAGATCTTTGACATCTTTGGTTAGGTTTATTCCTAGGTATTTTATGGGTTTTGTGCAATTGTGAATGGGATCAGATTCTTGGTTTGATTTCTGTTACTTCATTATCGGTGTTTAAAAAAGCCACCAATTTCTGTACTTTGATTTTGTACCCTGGGACTTTGATGAATTCATGGAACATTTCTAGCAGACTTTTGGTGGAGTCTGTCTGGTTTTCCATGCAGAGAATTATGTTGTCTGATTTCAATTTTTGTTCTAGCTTTGAGAAAAGTGAAAGTTTGACTTCATCCTTGTCAATTCTGATGCCTTTTATTTCATTTTGTTGTCTGATGGCTGATGCTAGGACTTCCAGCACTATGTTAAACAACAGTGGTGAGAGCAGACATCCCTGTCATGTTCTTGATCTCGGGGGGAAAGCTCTCAGTTTTTCCCCATTGAAGATGATATTAGTTGTGGGCTTTTCATTAATGGCTTTTATGATGTTTAGGTAATTTCCTCTATCCCTAATTTCTCAAGGTTTTTATTAAGAAAGGATGCTATAGACACATGAAAAGATGCTCAGCATACCTCCTCATCAGGGAAATACAAATCAAAACCACACTGAGATACCACCTCACACCAGTCAGAGTGGCTAAAATGAGCAAATCAGAGAACTCGAGATGCTGGCGAGGATGTGGAGAAACGGGCACCCTCCTACACTGTTGAAGGGAATGCAAACTGATACAGCCCCTCTGGAAAACAGTGTGGAGGTGCCTCAGGAAACTAACAATAGAACTCCCCTAGGACCCAGCAATAGCACTGCTAGGAATTTACCCACGGGATAGAGAAATGCTGATGCATAGGAGCACATGTACCCCAATGTTCATAGCGGCACTCTCCACAATAGCTAAAACATGGAAAGAGCCTAAGTATCCATCAACGGACGAATGGATCAAGAAGATGTGGTTTACCTATACGATGGAATACTACATGGCAATGAGAAACAATGAAATCTGGCCATGTTTAGCCACATGGATAGACCTTGAGGGTGTTATGTTAGCGAAATAAGTCAGGCAGAGAAGGACAAATATCATATGTTTGCACATATAGGAGGATTAGGAGGAACTTAACTGAGGAACAAGGGGGAGAAGAAGGGGGGAAATGGTGGAGGAAAGGGAGAGAGGCAAACCATGAGAGACTCTTGAATGCTGACAAAAACTGAAGACTGATGGATGTGGGGGGAGGGGGGATGGGCATGGAGGAGGACACTTGTGGGGATGAGCACTGGGTGTTATGTGGAAACTAATTTGACAATAAACTATTTGTAAAAAAAAAAACAAGACAAAAAAAAAGAAAGGATGCTGTATTTTGTCAAATGCTTTTTCTGCATCTATGAAAAGGATCATATGGTTCTAATCTTTTCTCTTGTTAATGTGATGTGTCACACTGATTGATTTGCAAATATTTTTTTTTTAATTTTTTTTAATGTTTTTTTTTTATTTATTTCTAGGAGAGAGAGAGAGAGACAGCGTGAGCAGGGGAGGGTCAGAGAGAGAGGAAGTCACAGACCGAAACAGGCTCCAGGCTCTGAGCTGGCAGTCAGCACAGAGCCCGACGCGGGGCTCGAACCCACGAACCGTGAGATCATGACCTAAGCGAAAGTCGGAGGCTTAGCCGACTAAGCCACCCAGGTGCCCCTGATTTGCAAATATTGAACCAGTTCTGTAACCCAGGAATAAATCTCATTTGATCATGGTGAATAATTCTTTTTATATGCTGTTGAGTTTGATTTGCAAGTATCTTGTTGAGGATTTTTGCATCCATATTCCTCAATAATATTGGCCTGTTGTTGTCTTTTTTTGCTGGATCTCTGTCTGGGTTGGGAATCAAAGTGATGGTGGCTTCATAGAATGAGTCTGGAAGTTTTCCTTCAATTTCAATTTTTTTTTTTTTTTTTTTACAATTTCCATTTTTTGGAACAGCTTGAGAACAATGGGTATTAACTCTGCTATTTAATGTCTCATAGAAGTCTCCAAGGAAGCCCTCTGGTCCAATGCTTTTATTCGTTGGGAGATTTTTGATAACTGATTCAATTTCTTCCCTAGTTATGGGTCGGTTCAGATTTTCTATTTCTTCCCATTTGAGTTTTGGTAGTGCGTGCGTGTTTAGGAATTTGTCCATTTCTTCTAGGTTGTCCAATTTGTTGGCATATAATTTTTCATAGTATTCCCTGATAATTGCCTGTATTTCTGTGGTATTGGTTGTAATAAATCCATTTTCATTTGTGATTTTGCCTATTTGGGTTCTCTTTCTTTTCTTTATGAGAAGCCTGGCTAGAGGTTTATCAATTTTGTATATTTTTTCAAAAAACCAACTCATGAATTCATTGATCTTTCCAACTGTTTTTTTTTGGATTCTATATTGTTTATTTCTGTCCTGATCTTTACATCTTTGTGATAGGTTTTAAATTAAACACATATGTGTTGCTATCAATGTACTCTTTTCTTCAAGATTCTTCTCAGTACATATATTCCTGTGAATGTAATATTTACGTTCGGATGGGTATTGATTTTTCTGTCTAAAATGCCTTTGAGATTTTGATACAGACTGTACTAAATCTATATATCACTTTGAGTAGTATTGACAGCTTAGTAGTATATATATATATGTATTATATTTTTATTTATTTCTAGGAGAGAGAGAGACAGCATGAGCAGGCGAGGGTCAGAGAGAGAGGGAGACACAGACTCCGAAACAGGCTCCAGGCTTTGAGCTGGCAGTCAGCACAGAGCCCGACGCGGGGCTCGAACCCACGAATGTGAGATCATGACCTAAGCGAAAGTTGGATGCCTAACCGACTAAGCCACCCAGGCGCCCCAGTAGTATATTTTTTTAATCTTTAATTTTTGAGAGAGAGATAGAGGGCAAGTGGGGGAGGGGCAGAGAGAGACAGAAACACAGAATCTGAAGCAGGCTCCAGGCTTCAAGATGTCAGCATAGAACCTAATACAGGGCTCAGATCATGATCTGAGCCACAGTTGGAAGCTTTAGCAACTGAGCCACACTGTGCCCAACAGCCCAGGAGTGTTAAAACTTTCTTATGCAAGATGGATGTGGTTCCTCTTTTTTTTTTTTCCTGGCCCAATATTTTCCAGTTTTCATCACAGTAGTGATTACCTCTATCTTGTATGAAATCCTGTGCATTTTAGTCTTTGTGATGCTATTGTGAATGCAATTGTTTTTATTTGCAATATTGTTGTTTGTTGTGTGGAAACACAGTTAATTTATAAGTGTTGGGTTTGTATTCTCCAACTTTGCAAATTTTGTGTGAGATTTAACAAGTTTTTAAAAGCAAGTTTTTAAAAGCAAGGATTCTTCAGAAAAGACAATGATGGAGGTGATGTGGGAGAACTCTAGGCTCATCACATCCCACAAACACAACTAGATAACTATCAAATCATCCTAATACCCCAATAAGCAAACTGAAGACTGACAGAGGAACACCTTAAGTAAGGAGAGAGAAGAGGCACTTCAAAGACTGTACTGTAGGCAGGACAGAGATATGGCTTGGAGAGAAACAGATTGTACTGCTATGGAGGCCTGGGAGTTGTGGTTGTGGAGAAAGGCAGAGAAAGAGGAGCACACAGGGGAATGCACAAGGAGAATATTTCCCCAAAGCCAGTGGCTGAAAATGAGAGGGCCTCAACGTTGTGAATTCTTGCAAACACTATGGCATAAAGCATAGAGTTATATTTTTTATTTCTTTTTTAAAATTTTTCATTATTTCCTTCTTTGTAAAAAAAATTTTTTTTAATGCTTTTATTTATTTCTGAGCAAGAGAGAGATGGAGACAGCATGAGCAGGGGAGGGTCAGATAGACAGGGAGATACAGAATCTGAGGCAGGCTCCAGGCTCTGAGATTGCTGTCAGCACAGAGCCCAACACGGGGCTCAAACCCAGGAGCCATGAGAACATGACCTCAGTTGAAGTCAGACGCTTAACCGACTGAGCCACCCAGGCGCCCCAAGCCTAGAGTTTTAAAGATCAACTGGAGACAGGAAGGCATTGCAGTCCTCCTGGAGAGAAGGCAGGCACACAACTAGGGGTGAGACAGCTTAGAAACAGAGATCTAAAGATCACTGGTTGGGAGGTGGGCATGCAGGGGTGAGATTATTCTAGGAGCACTTCCGTCAGAGGCAACATTCACTGAGATGCCTGCCTGAGAACAAGGGAGCTGGGTGGCACCATTTTCTTCCCCCACCCCTCAGCATAAACAGAATCTCCTGAGTGAAGCAGTTCAGTGGCAACACTGGTTGTGTAAGGTGCTTACAGGAAGCCCCACCCCCGTGCTGTGGTGGGAGTGACCTTCTGAGTCAAGCTTGCCTCAGGCCAGGCAAGGTCAGCCTCTCCCCAGGAGACCTGCACAAGCCCCTGCCCACACCTGTCTCTTGACCAGACAGTTCTGCAGGCCTCCGTTCTGGTGGAGTTGGGGTCGGGTCTGATTTCATAAACAGACCTCCTCACACCTAATGAACATTTACCACATTCAGGCCAAGCACCAAACACTATCCACAGCCAGCAAGGAGAGTATGTGCAGGTCACTGGCCTGTAGTGAGGAGATAACTGGCTCTGGAAACAAAGAGAGGAAGGCAGAGACTTACACAAAGTGTGAAGATGGAAGAATGTTGCCCAAATGAAAGAACAAGGGATAGCCTCAATCAGGGATCTACTTAAAACAATTGTCAGTAACATGCTAAATAGAGAAGGTAAGGCAATAATCATAAGAAATACTGCGTTGAGAAGAGAATAGAAAACATTAATGAGCCCCTTCCCACAGAGGTAAAAGTGTGAAGAAAGAATCAAACAGAGATGAAAAATGTAATAAATAAGATGAGAAATCATCCTGATGCAATGAACAACAGGTTGGAGGAAGAAGAGGAATGAATTAGTGAGCGAGAAGACAACATAATGGAAAATAGTGAATCTGAACAAAAGAGACAGAAAACTTTTTGCAACGTGAGAATAGACTTAGGGAACTCAGTGACTACTTCAAAAGTAATGACATTTTTATTATAGGAGCTCCAGAAGAAAAGAGAAAAGGGACAGAAAATTTATTGGGAGAAATATTAGAAAATGTCCCTGCTCTGGGGAAGGAAACAGACATCCACATCCAGGAGGCACAGAGGCAGAGAGTATTTTCCTCAAAATAAACAAGAAGCAGTCCCACAGTGTGACATATTTGAATTAAATTTGCAAAATATGAGATTAAAGAAAAACTGAAAAACATCAAGAGAAAAGCAGTCCTCATCTGCAGGGGAAGTCTTAATTGAAAGCAAGTTGGGTTCTTTGATGACAGGACAGAGCCTGCTTGGGCTTCTCTGGTCCCTCTCTCTCTATGTGCCTCCCCTCCCCTCCTCTCTCCCTCTCCATCTCTGGCTCTCTCAGAAATAATTAAGCATTGAATAAAAAGAAAAGAAATTTGAGACAAACAACTTAATTCAACCATTTGTAATATAAAAATTTCAAGATAGAGTATCTCCTAGACAAAATAGGCAGAAATAAGCAACACAAACGATGACCAAACAAAACCAAAAAGAAAAAAGTGCAAAAATAAGGATTCTCTAGGATGTCTATAGATCATGTCATCTGTGAACGGAGATCATTTTGTTTTAATTTTCCATTTTCAATGCCTTTAATCTATTTCTTTCTTGCCCACTTGTTCTGAATAGACTCTGCAGTGGCATGTTGAATTGAAGTGGTGATGTCGCTTCATTACCTTGTTTCTGATCAGACAGGTGAAGTTTTTAGTCTTTCATTGTTGACTATGTGAGATTTCAGATTTCCATGCACAGATAGCCTTTATTAGATCATGGCTGTTTCCTTCCATTCCTGCTTTATTGGGTCTTTTTTATCATGAAATTCTGTCCAATATGTTCACTTCCTGTTCTGCATCTTATAATACGATCATGTTGTTTTTATCTTCATTGTGTTAATGTGCACTTTAAACTGATGGTGTTCCATATGAGGAAACACCATCGAATTTCAGGAAGAATTCTCACTCATTTATGGTTTAAAATATTATTTTTTTATTATTTCCTTTTATCTCTTCTTTACTTATAATGTCTTATTATGCTTTGATAACTTATTAAAGCTGGGGTCACAGAGAGGGTGTTCTTAATATCCCTTTTCTTGTTCCATCGAAACGTTTGAGGAGATTTGAACAGATTTCTTAACAAATGTTTGTATGGATTATCCAGTTCATTCATCTGGATACTTTTCTTTCTTGGGAGTTTTTTTTTTGTTTTGTTTTTGATTTTAATTAATTTTTACAACTACCCAGGAGATATAGATCAGTGGAGATTTTAAAAAATATTTCCTCCTGAGGGAGTCCAGATAGGTTCTATCTTTCTGAAATTTGCACCCATTTTTTGACATCTCTCTTGTCATATAATTCTCTAGTGGCAGCTCCTCTAATGATTTATATCTCTATGGTATCAGTTATCCTGTGCCTACCTTTCATTCTTCCCCTTGATTGTAGTTGTCTCCTCTCTTCCTTCCTTTCTTGATTTAAAGGGTTGCCAATTTTCATTTCTTATGAGAACCAACCCTTTCTATTCTTTATAGTTTCCTAGTTTTGCTGTATCCTACTTTACTCACTTCTGTGTTGTATTTGAATTTCCTTTTTGTTGGTAATTTTGGGTTCATATGGCATTTTGCCTGAGTATTTGAGGTATAAGAATGTGATTTGCGCTATGCCACGACAACACTACTGCGTTATCTATTAGGCTATGTGGTCTGTACGTTGTGTGCAAGTTTATGTGTCTCTGGAAGAATGAGGTTCTAATGATTTCTTGTCAGCCACCTTGCTGACATTCTCTGAGTGATTTTAGAGATATATATTAGAAGTTGTCAACACATCCTGAGGGAGTAATAAGTAGAATGCTTGTGCTTCTCTATTCTTTGATATCTTTCAGCTGTATCTTCCCATGGCACCCTGAGCTTCCTGACAACGTTGTGCATAGAAGCTTCCTTTCAACACATGTCAATAAGTAGATGTAAACCTAGGGCCCTTGAGAATTTACATATAATGACAGACCAGGACAGTGATGGAAAGAGTGAAGTTCATCATAAATATCGGGAAGGACATATCCAAATTGAGACAACTGCGTGTAATGAGAATCTCACTGCCCAAACTTGTGAAGGATATAAACCGTTTTGGAAAACCTCCCTTTTAAGTCCAGTACTTTACTAAAGCAGTGTGTTGCTGTAAGCAAAAGCTCAAAGCGAATGGTGGGACATGAATATGTGCAGAACAACTATTTGCACATCTGGAAAGTTACCTAGTGCAATGGAAGCATGTGGTTCTGTGGGATGGTGACGGTGGCCTTTGCTGGGAACCAACAGTAGACTCACCACAGAGGAAAGGAGGTGGCAAACTCCTCCCTGGGAACTCAGCAGGAGCTGTTTGTGTTGAGTCACATGGTGGCTGTGGGGGGCTCAGGTGTGCTGTGCTGCATCTCTCCTGTAGTGCCACTAAACACAGGTGTGGGGGAGCAGCATCAGCACTAATGAGGAACCGGTGGAAGATGCCAAGTCACAGACCCGTTTCCAAACTGCACAATCACCACCTCTTTTATGGGACATGGACCCCAGCCTTTATATGCACATGAAAACTTGAAAGCACACAACTGCTTATCAGCCTGGGTTTACAAGAAACATCCCATGGGGAGTTTCAAGAACCAGCATCACCTGGGCCCTCTGCAGGTGTCTGTCTATTGGTCAGAGTGAGAGCATCGGTGCTGCTTTTCCATGAGCTCCAGGTGATTCTTGGGTGAGGCCAGGGTGAAGCATGTGGGTTCACAGACGTATTTGCAAGGCTGCGTCCGGCTTTCAGTTGAAGAGACGATGATAGTCTGTTCGGTGTGGACTTGGAAGGAGAAGGCAGTGCAGCCCCCCCTTCCAGAACTGTGGCGGGATGTGTGGCTGTCTGTGGGAAAGGAGGACATCTGAATCTGGGAAGGAAACGTTTCCACGTAGGAGCTCCATTTTTCTGAGTCCTTCCCGTGACAAAGTAAAGGAGAGGGCAGCCTTTTCTGCATTTCAAGATCCTTCTGCCTCTGAGGTGATGAGAGATGAAGAGGCTGTGCTGAGGCCTTTCAAAGCCTTCAGGTGTGATTTCTCCACCTACCATCACCCCAGAAAACACGAGGGAGGAGAAAGGAGAGGAAGAAATGGCTGCTTCTCAGGTAAATTTTGCCTTGACTTAGCCCAGAAGCTGTGTCCTCATTACTATGAAATGCCATGTATTTAGTGCTTGCAAATATTTACTTTTTTTCTTCTGATGAACCTGCCTAACAAATTTGCTTTGGACTAGTATTTATCCCTTTCATGATAGTCACATTCATTTCTTTAGGACCTTCCTGTGTTATATCCCCAGTCCTTCTCTCCATTCTCTACAACCAGGCTTTCTATAGAGCATGAGGAATTCCTGCCATGAATTCATGACCTGCAAATTATTGAAAATAACCCTTTGGGGACAGATCAATATGAGGATGTATTGATACCCAAGATTCTCATGGGAGGCGGGTCAGGTTTGGGCCTCAGTAAAGGACAAGATTATATATGGATGTTCTGTCTGGGTGTGGCCTGAGTCTATGTAAACTGGTTTCGAACATGAATAAACAGGGGGCCCCGGTGGCGCAGTCAGTGAGGTGTTGCAATGTTGATTCTGGCTCTGGTCAAGATCTCGTGGTTTGAGTGAGTCCTGTGTCCGGCTGCTCACTGTCAGCAGAGCCTGTCTGGCATATTCTCTCCCTTTCTCTCCCACCCCCATTCACTCTTGCTCAAAATAAACTTAAAAAAATACATGAAAACAAAGCAGCTAACTGTTGGGCCCAGAATAAGTCAATGTTCTGAAAAAGAGTTTGCTGTGTAGATTGTTTCAAAGGCTTTCTTTTTAAAAATCATTAAATACTATAGGACATGGGAGGAATCTCTGACTTTAAATTTACAAAAATCTTCTGTATTTTCATAATTTGTACCCTAGTATGATTTGTTTCTTCCGTTGGAAACTCTAAAACGTCCGTGATGAGTCTTTCTATAGGCATGAGGCCCCTGATATCAATTTGTCTCGTTACAGCTGATATTATCATGGATAACGTGGATCAGGGTGTCTCTGACAGATTCCCCCACAAAATGAAGTCTCTCTCCTTTGTTTACTGGAGATGCTGGCGTTTGCAAATAAAGGCTTTATATTAGTCCTTAATCTATTAAGTTTGAATTTTATCTTGCATTGGTTAACAGATGTTTTCTTCATTATTACTGTCTTTAAATTTACAGCAAAATCTAACAAGTATCTTATAACTACTCTATGTTCATAGTTCTTAAAATTCTATAATGTAACTCGGCACAAGTGACAAATAATACCATTTCAAGGAAATAGTCAGGCACTTGTTGGTGACAGGAATGAAATATTTATGATGTTTTTTTCTTGACTGAAATGTGACCCTTCCCTGAGGTTCTCTGTTACCTGTGTTCACTGTGAATTAGTGATAATTGTAGAATGTAAATAGTATAGGATACTGTTGTCAACATCTTACAGTGTGATATATATTCCTTATTTGTTGTAAAATTTTCTTTTTTTAAGTTTATTTTTAGAGACAGTGTGAGTGTATGTGAGATGGGGGTGGGCAGAGAGAAGGAGGAGAGAACCCAAAGCAGGCCCCATGCTCCGTGCAGACACCTATGTGGGGTTTGACCTCATGAACTGCAAGCTCATGACCTGAGCAGAAGTCAGATGCTTAACATTTCATTTCCTTTGTATGAGGGGTGGTCTAAGTCCATACAGTTCCTTGTGGGTCTTTTTTTTTTTTTAATGTTTATTATTTTTGAGAGAGAAGGAGATAGAGAGCCAGAGGGGAGGGGCAGAGAGAGAAGGAGACACCGAGCTGGAAGGAGGCTCCAGTTCAGAGCTACCAGCACAGAGCCCGATGCGGGGCTCGAACTCCCAGACCACGAGAACATGATCTAAGCTGGAGCAGGCCCCTTAAGCGACTGAGCCACTCAGGGGCTCCAGTTCCTTGTGGGTCTTAGGTTTTAGGGTCTACTACTAATTTTTAGTTAGGTTTTTAGTCAAATTCCTGAGGGGAACCTGAGGGGCAGCAGGTGGTGACTGTCACATTCTTAAGGGAAACCTTACACCTGAGGGGGTTTTGCTGTGATCAGACACTCCCAGCATTGTTCCAAAATGTGTTTTTTTTCCCCCCACCCTGAGACCTCAGGTCCTAATCTTTCCTTTTCTACCTACTGAATCCTATCGTTTTGTATATTAATTCTCAGTGAGGCCCAGGGTTAGGCAGGAAGGCTTCCCATTAATTTATGAGCGTTGAGAGGTGCCGGGGTGGCTCAGTCATTTAACTGTCTGACTTCGTTCAGGTCATGATCTTAGCGTTTGTGGGTTTGAGCGCCCCTTTGGGCTCTGTGCTGCCAGCTGGGAGCCTGGAGCCCCCTTCAGAATCTGTGACGGCCTCTCTGCCCCTCCCCCAATCATGCTCTGTGTCTCAAAAAGTAAATAAAAATTTTTTAAAAAATTTAAAAGAATTATGATATCTGAGTACAGATTTTCTCAAGGAGAGGTAACAGGTCTCCTATACAGGACTTGGGGAGGGTCAGGTCCATGTAGCACACGTTTTCTAGGCTCAAGCAGAATTTGTGGGCCTCTGCGGGGAGGGAGGGTCCTGAAAGCAGAGAAGCGAAACTCAGGGATTGGTTCCCAAGTAGGAGCTCACAGTTTGTGAACAGCTCCTGACACAAAGGACTAGGAAGTTGGGCCTTCTCTGTATTTCAAAGTCCTGCCTGCAGGCAAGCAGTTTACTGGGGAAAAGGCTGTGTTGGTGGCTTCACAGACATTTTCTATTTCAGCTGGGATTTCCCCACAAAGATCTTCTGAGAAGCAAATCTAGAGTAGGTGAAAAAAGAAATGGCTAGATCGCAGGTAAGCCTTGTGGGCCTGGCCAGAGGCCCTGTTGTTTTTTGGGGCGGGGGGGGGGGAATTCCATGCACGTAGGAATCGCAGGGCACCTGGGTGACTCAGCCAGTTGAGCATCAGACTCTTACTTGAGTTTAGGCCATGATCCCGGGGACCTGTGTTTCAGCCTTGAGTCAGGGTTAAGTTTCTCCCTCCCTTCCTCTGTCCCTCATCCCTCAGTTTGCATTCTCTTCTCCCTCCCTCTACTTCTCTTTCTTTCTCTCTCTCTCCCGGTCTCCCACCCTCCTTCCCTCCCTCCCTCCCTCTCTCTCTCTCTAAAAGTGTGGTGGTGTCTCCTCACTGAGGAAAGAAAACACTAAGACAACCTGACTATATGAGTTCCTGACCGCATACCTCTTCACCGTGTAGTAAGAGACCACTTGGTGCAACTGCATGTTTGTGTGTTACCGTATATCGGAGACACAGAATTAAAACCTATATAAAAACTATGCCATGTAGTGTTCAGTGCTCAGTTCTTTGGGTACAAACCCAACTGAATTATGCCAGCAGCAATGAATTTGTTTCCTGGAGGGAAAAGTCTGGGTGTGAGAATCCCACTACAACAGAAATTTCAAAAAAGAAACCAATGATTTTTTTTAGTTCTGATGGTTCTCCTTTATGTTTTCACCTAGTTTTTACCTTCTCAGAAATGATACTCAAGGTAGTTGGTTAGGACACTCCTCCCCTTTGTCCCAACGACTCTGGTCCCTTCTCTCCAACCTGCCTTCCAGTAGGGCATCAACAGTTGTCACTTTCAATTAAATTCCTGCAAGTATTGAAAATAGTCCCTTTGTGACAGATTGAGACGGGAGGGTGTTGAGTCCAAGGTTCCTGTTGCTGATGGGGTCTGGCTCTGGGGCTGCACTCAAGGAAAACCGTTCCCACTTAGTTCTGATCTCCATGCTTTCTCCGCTCTGGGTAGAATAGGATTCTGAAAATGCAAAACACGCAGGATGGATAGGAGGCATAGAATAACCCGGAAAGTTCCTTTTCGTTAGGATGTGCAAAAGATACTTAAATGTTGTAGATATTACAAGACATGGAAACTATATGTGACTGAAGGGTGAATAAATCCACTGTATCCTCAAAGTTGTTTTTTTGTCTGTTTGTTTACAAATAGTGTATTTGTCAAGTTGGTTTCCATATAACACTCAGTGCTCATCCCCACAAGTGCCCTCCTCCATGCCCATCTCCCCCACCCCACCCCGACACACCCTTCAGTCCTCAGTTTGTTCTCAGCATTCAAGGGTCTCTCATGGTTGTTACTATTCTGACTTGCTGTTTGGGGTCACAAGAACACACCGGTGGTCCTGTGTCCTGGGGTGTACCTCAGGCACTGAGATGGCTTTGTTTCCTTACAGCTGACGTTACCTTCTTTTACTTGGCTTTGTGCCCTTGCCAGATTTCTCCCCTGGAATGTAATGTAATTTTCCTTCTTATTGGTTGAAATGTTTTTCAGGCAGATCCCCTGATCGATTTCCAGTCACCACCATATTTAAAGTGGAAACTTCTTTCTCCCAGTTTCACTTTTCCTGTAGTTTTTTTTTTTTCCAAGTTTACTTATTTTGAGAGAGTCAGAGAGAGCCAGAGCAGTGGAGTTGCAGAGAGAGCACATGAAACCAAGCAGGCTCCCCAGGGTCAGTGCAGAGCCTGACTCAGGGCTCAAACTCACAAAATCATGAGACCTTGACGTGAACTGAAATCAAAAGTCAGATGCTTAACTGACTGAGCACCTAGATGCCCCCTTTTCTGCCATTTCTGGTGAGGAGAACAAAGGCCAAAGAAATGTAGATAAACTTAAATTTTCTTACAACTCGCAACCCACTGGGAAATACTGGAGACTGGCAGAGGAAGGTAGTCCTCAAGGAATTTACAACTGCTTTATGGTCTGTGCTTTTCTAGAGGCAAAAAGCAGGCTTAGCTTGACAATAGACAGATTTCCGGAATCCATTGAGTTTCTTTTACCTATGAAAATCCCTTTTGATACTTACATTTCTACCCTTCCTCAACTTAACCTATATAATCAGTGGTTCCTCAGAATTACCCTGCAGCTCATTCTTTCCACATACCCTGTCCCTGTGCTTTAATAAGATCAGCCTCATTCACCAAAAAGGCCTCAGGAATACTTTCTTGAGCATTTACTTATTACTGGCCAACCTTAGGTCAGTTTCCATGGAGGTAATGAAGGCTCTGTTTTGTGTAGTAGATCTAATGACCTCTGGGGATGGAGGTTCTAAATCAGACCTCCACCCCATCGGTTTTTATGTCACTACATAGTCATGGTACAGACATACTCTTCTATGTACTTCTTTGTGTTTTCAGAAAGAGAAGAATCACAGAATTCACTTGTTTGAGCATCTTAAAATTCCAGAGTACCATAGGGCACAAATGATGATTGAAACAATAGCTTTCAATGAGGGGCGCCTGGGTGGCTCAGTCAGTTAAGTTTCCACTCTTGATTTCAGTGCAGTTCATGATCTCGAGGTTCATGAGCTAGAGCCCCATGTCAGTCTGCAGCTGACAATGGCAGCCCTCTTGGGATTCTCTCTCTCTCTCTTTCTCCCTCTCTTCCTGCATGCAGCTGCTCTTTCTTTTTCAAAGATAAATAAACAAACATAAAAAACAAAGGCTTTCAATGTGTCTCGGTGGATCAGTTGGTTAACTATCTGACTCAACTCAGGTTATGATTTCATGGTTCATTAGTTCAGTCCCACATCTCTCTCTCAATGCTCCTCACAGAATTTTCTTTCTTCCCCTCCCTCTCCACCATTTGTACCTTCTCTCAATAAAAAAAATTAAAAATCTAAAAAAAATAATAAAATAAAATGAAAGATTTCCAAGAAATATTAAGTTACAGGTTCATTAAGTATTACGGTCAAGATACTATTATTGAGCTACTGTAGGATACAAAACAGGTAATTTATTGAAGTAGAAGAGGGACAGGACCCATGGATGGAAAGCACTCTACTTTCGCTGCAGGTCACTTATGTTCATGGGGGAGGGTAGGTGCACAGAGTATTCAATCACAAACCTTTTTTTAAATTTGTACTTGTTCTTTTTTTATAATTTTTTAAAAAATAAGTCTTTTCTGAGAGAGAGAGAGAGAGAGACAGCATGAGCAGGGGAGGGTCAGAGGGAGAGGGAGACACAGTATCTGAAGCAGGCTCCAGGCTCTGAGCTGTCAGCACAGAGCCGAATGCGAGGCTTGAACCCACGAATCTTGATATCATGCCCTGAGCCAAAGTGGGACACTTAACCGACTGAGCCACCCAGGCGCCCCTGAAATTTCTACTTCTAAAACTACTTCTCCAGGATTTCTCTGGTTCTTATCTTTCCGTTCAATATTAACAATTGGTGAGACATATCGACAGTCATAAGACCCTTTAAAAAATGCAACATCCAGGGGCACCTGGGTGGCTCAGTCACAGCTTAGAGCTGGCTGGGGATTCTTTCCATCTCTTTCTCTCACCCCCTTTTACACCATGCTTGCCCATGCTCTCTCTCACAATATAAATATACATAAAAAAGAAAAAAAAGAATGAAGGAAGGAGTCTTTAGTTGATGCTTCCCAAAAGTAGGCAGGCTCTAGGTCAGGCTTCTACGGTGAAGGGGAACATATTTCTCTTTGTAGCCCCCATCATAGAAGTCTCAGAAATAGAAACTGTTCTATTTATATCGTTCTACGTGTTTGTTTTGATAGTGTGAGTAAAAGACCTAAGCATTGTCATCTACGACTAAATTGAGGAGTTTCATGCCATTGAAATGTTTTGTATTTGGTTGTTTTTATTTATTTTTGAGAGAGACAAGGAGGTGAAATGAAGGAAAGAGAGGGAGAGAGAGAATCCCAAGCAGACTCCACACTGTCAGCACAGAGCCAGAGGTGTGGCTTGAACTCAGGAATCATGAGATCATGATCTGAGCTAAAATTAAGAGTTGGACATCTAAATGACTAGGCCACCCAGCAACACATTAAAACTGGTTTATAGGGGGACCTGGGTGCCTCAATTAGTTGAGCATCAGACTTTGGCTCAGGACATGATCTTTCGGTTTGTGGGTTCAAGACCTGCATCGGGCTCTGGGCTTACAGCTCAGAGCCTGGAGCTTGCTTCAGATTCTGTGTCTCCCTCTCACTCTGCCCTTTCCCTGCTCACACTCTGTCTCTCTCTCAAAAATAAAAATTAAAAAAAGATAAAACTGGTTTTTAGTCTCCCTGGTAATTTTCTACTGTATCACTTTTAATGATATATAAGTAATTTCAAAATGTATGGATGTGTGCTTGGAATGTATAAAGGTAAATCAAGTTTTTAAAAAAATTTAATGTTTTATTTATTTCTGAGATAGAGATAGTATGAGAAGGGGATGGTCAGAGAGGGAGGGAGATACAGAATCTGAAACAGGCTCCAGACTCTGAGCTAGGTGTCAGCACAGAGCCCATTGTGGGGCTTGAACCCTGATCCATGAGATCATGATTTGAGCTTCATTTGGATGCTTAACAGACTGAGCCACGCTGGCACCCTAAGGTAGATCAATTTGTGTGCATACCTTTATACTGTCATTGTTATCAGGTTTGACACCTACTATATACATTGATTTAGGTTTCTTTGTGTATATTGATCTGTGTGTCTTTTTAGATCAGCTCTAGGTCAGTTAACCTGAGTTAAAACCTGATCATACTATGTACCAGATGTTTGACAAAACATTCACTAAAACTAGAAAAACAGAGTCTTTCGGGGCGCCTGGGTGGCTTAGTTGGTTAAGCGTCTGACTTTCGCTTGGGTCATGATCTGCGGTTCGTGGGTTCAAGCCCCGCGTCGGGCTCTGTGCTGACTGCCAGCTCAGAGCCTGGAGCCTATTTCAGAGTCTGTGTCTCCCTCTCTCTCTGACCCTCCCCTGTTCACACTGTCTCTCTCTCTCTCCTAGAAATAAATAAAAATATTAAAAAAAAAAAGTCTTTCTTCTCTTATATTATTATTTTTTTTCCATGAATTAATGAGACTGTCAGATGCTCAATACTAACCAGGAAATGCTTGGAAAACCTTGTAGCCTTTCTTGCTATTGTAGTAGTACCTGTATTGCTATAAAACCCACTCAGTTCCAAGTCCTCCAGAGATCTTGTAGTTCTTCCTCTGTGTTCCTGAAATACGAATCCCTTGACCCATAGACTATGGCCTTGTTAGAAATGCAGACACCTTTCCCAGAACTCCTGAACAGAATCTGCATTTTAATAAGATCCAATGCACTGTTGTAAATTCTAATTTATGTTAGAATATGCAAGTATATTTGTAACTCACCAACACTTTCCACTAAGAAATAGACACCACATGGCTCAGTCGGTTAAGCATTGGACTGCAGCTCAGGTCATGTTCTCTAGGTTTGTGAATTTGAACCCCACGTTGGGCTCTGTGATGACAGCTAAGAACGTAAAACTCGCTTTGGATTTTGTGTCTCCAAAGAGTTTTAGCTCTCTCTGCTCCAACCCTGCTCATGCTCTGCCTCTCTTTCAAAAATAAACAGTCACAAAATATTTTTTTAAACTGAAACCATATGTACTGCATGATATAAATACAGGATTCAAAAATGTGTATGTCTCTGTTGACCCATTCATTTTACAAATTCTCTTGAATAAACATAATATTTATTTGGTTCATAACTCAAAGTTAAAGAATATCTAAGATCAAAATACTGTGCTACAAACTGTCTTACAGTAGAAAGTAAGAAACTCCTCTAAGCCGGAACCAGTTCTCCTAATATAACTGAACAAATAGGAGTTTAGTCCATGGTGAATCCCAAAAAAGTATACCAGGTGGAGATGGGAGACAAAGGAAAATTGATTTACAGGAAATAAGGAGATCACAGGGTATAACTTCCAAATTGGAGACTCACAGAAGAGGGGAGATCTTTTCCCTTTCTTTGGGTTTGTTTTTAGTTTTTTAAAATTTATTTGAGAGACAGAGAGGGCAGCGGTGTGGGGGGGGGCGGCAGAGAGAGAGAGAGGGAGAGAGAGAACGTCAGAGAGTTCTGCACCATCAGCACAGAGCCTGATGCAGGGCTAGAACTCATAAACTTTGAGATCATGATCTGAGCTGAAACCAAGAGTCAGACAACTGAGCCCGAGGGGCAGCTCAGAATGGTTTCCTTGTATTTAGGGTTAGGGTGGATATTTAGAAAGGAGAGTCTGTGGATAAGTTGGCCAATGAGACTTCAGATGACAGTTGTATACATTCTCTGTGTGTTACATATTAAATGACATTTGTGCTCCTCCTTGGGTAGAGATTTTAGTATTATAATTAGGTAAAAGGGAGCTTCTGGGTGGCTCAGTCTCTTTAGCTTCAGCCTCTTGCTTTAGGCTCAAGTCACGATCTCACAGTTTTGAAATCCACCTAACTCAAGGTCTTTCCTGAGCACGGAGCCTGGTCGAATTCTTGTCTCTGCCACACCCATACTTGTGCTCTCTCTTTGAGGAAAAAAACCTTTAAAAATAAATATAATGAGATAATGGTAACTATCCTGACTCCATGCTCTTTTCTGATATTCATCTGCATAGATGGGAGTCAGGGGTTAAGCTCAAATTGGACCATTTCAAGCTCTTATTCAGGGCAGGCATTACCGGCTTTTGGATACTTTCTGTTCCTACAACAGGACACTGTGCCCACAGGGTGTTTTCCTTGAAGTAAAAGGGAGGTGTAAATAAGAGGCTAAGTACAATGAGGGACTAAGGTCAGTGAGCACATGCAGGTAAGCCATGAAGATCAGGTCGTGGGGTTCAGCCGGTGACATTAACTTTCTCATAGGTACCATAGGTGTCATTATGACCTCCTCATGTGTCCACTTGGTAACTGTGGTGTTTGTTGCAGGGACTGCTGACCTTCAGGGATGTGGCCATAGAATTCTCTCAGGAGGAGTGGGGACGCCTGAGCCACAGTCAGCGGGATCTGTACAGGGATGTGATGTTAGAGAACTATGGACACCTCCTCTTTTTGGGTGAGGATGACTCCTTCCAGATTTCCCAAACCACACTCAGGGGTTTTGTTCGTTCCTTTGAAGACTGTCTCTTAGGATCTTTCTCCTTGCATGATTGAGATTCAAATCCCTACAGTAAGGGAAAGAAGTAGGGGTTTTTAGATGTAGAGAAAAATCTTCATGATGTTTCCTTTCGGATGAGTTTTCCCTTCCTTAGAGTATCATCATCATTTCTTAGATTAATGGCAATTCTAAACATTGGGTGGCATTAAATGGTATTTCCATCTTCGATACGAATTTCTACCCATTATGGTAGTGGTAATAGTCGGAAGTGGAGATCACGATGCGAACCTTGGAAATCTCTCCTGTTTTCCAAAGGGACTGTTGGGCAATCGTATTTGGAATGATGTTCCAGAATTCTAGAATGTCCTCTCTTCTCTACTGAGGCCAATACTGGTTTGAAAGGTAGAATCCCCAGCAATATTTCTATTCCGTTGTTCTAACTAACAGGTCTTGTTGTGTCAAAGCCGGCCGTGGTCATTTTTTTGGAAGAAAAGAGGGAGCTATGGGATGTGAAGAGAAAGGACACAGTAGCCTCATGCCCAGGTAGGTGGGAATGAAGGAAGCAGATGACAGAGATGAGGTCCCAATGTGATGGAGGAAGACAGACCTTAAAATGTGGTTTGAGCAGCCCTTCTTGAATGGAAATTAGTTTGAGAAACCTAGTTTCATGTCTCTCCATCTTACAGAGGGACATGTGCTTTCCAACACACCCCACTCTCACATTCTCTAAGGATTCTTCTTCAGTGTCACCAAAGGTCCTTCACATCCACAGTGAGGGCCCCCTTATCTCATTGGTTCTCCATTGCTTTGAGGGTTTGGGGAAATCTCTGTAGTTCTGAGGAAGTCTGTTCGTTCATGTCTGAGTATTTGCCTTGTGTGAGAAGTGTGTCAGGGTAGTGGGTGGTTTATTGGGGTTTGGTGCAGAAATCCCAGGAACACTGGGGACAGATACCACCTGTTACCTGGTTCATGGTTTCCAATATATGGAGGCTTTAGTCTTAATTGTACAAAATTGAGACCCACTAATTTCATGAGATATTAAAGCACCTCCCTAGGGGCGCCTGGGTGGCTTAGTCGGTTAAGCGTCCGACTTTCGCTTAGGTCATGATCTCGCGGTTCGTGGGTTCGAGCCCCGCGTCGGGCTCTGTGCTGACTGCCAGCTCAGAGCCTGGAGCCTATTTCGGAGTCTGTGTCTCCCTCTCTCTCTGACCCTCCCCTGCTCACGCTGTCTCTCTCTCTCTCTCTCCTAGAAATAAAATTTAAAAAAAATATTAAAAAAAGAAAACACCTCCCTAAAATGAGAAAATCTAACCCTTTTTTTCCACTTCAAAAGGTCAGTTTTAAGGGCACATGGGTAGATCCATTGCCAAAGCATCTGACTTCAGCTGAAGTCATGATCTCCCAGTCAGTGAGTTAGAGTCCCACACAGGGTTCTGTGATGACAGCCCAGTGCAAGTTTGGAGTTTTGTGTCCCTCTCACTCTGCTCTTCCCCTACATGGTCTTTTTCTATCTCTCTCAAAATAAATTAAAAGAAGCTTAGAAAAAGTTAGAAAAGTTTATTTTTTGATGATATTATCTAAGATAACAAATTTCCACTATATATGTTCCATTCCTTAATGGTAAAATCTCCGATTTTTTTCTAGAATTTATACATAAAGTAATGTCCTAAGGGTGATAGAACATTTAGAATTCAAAACGTGCAGGGGCACCTGGGTGGGTCAGTAAGTTAAGCGTCCAACTTCGGCTCAGGTCAGGATCTCACAGTTAATGGGATCGAGCCCTACATCGGGCTTCTTGCTGACTGCCAGCTCAGGGCCTGGAACCTGTTTCAGATTTGTATTTCCCTCCCTCTCTGACCCTCCTCTGCTCACTGTCTCTGTCTCTCTGTCTCTCAAAAATTAAAAAAATAAAATAAAATAGAATTCAAAACTTGTAGCCCATAATAAAATCTCAATTGTTACATTATTTCTTAATAATTAAATGACTTCATAATATTGTCCTGTATAACATAAAGCTCCTCTGACTATGTCATATGTGTTCTCACTTTCTGAGTAGTTATATATGAGATTACATTATGATCTATTTTATCAAACTATTTTTTAATTTTTTGTAATGTTTATTTTTGAAAGACAGAGCAAGCAAAGGAGGACAGAGAGAGTGACACACAGAATCTGAAACATCCTCCTGGCTCTGAGCTGACAGCACAGAGTCCGCCCCGGGGCTCCATCTGTCTGAGCCGAAGTCAGAGGCTAGACCTACTGAGCCCTCTAAACTCCCTGTGGCCATAATACTATCTCTGACCGTGCACCCATGAAAAAAGGCAGAGTTTGAATTATTGGCATGTCTTCCTGCACAGGAAAATTGTAAAGTATATTCATTAATATCCACCGCAAAAAGCTGTAATGAAAGCCCTTATGAATTAAGCACTTAACAGACATTATTACACAGAATTTAAGGACATAATCCATTTTTTAGAATCAAGCCAGCAAAAAAATTTTCATTTAAGTTTTTTTTTTTTTTTGCATGTATTTTGAGAGATGGAGAGAGAGAGTGGAGGAGGAACAAAGAGAGAGGAGAGAATTCCAGGCAGGCTCCACACTGACAGTGAAGAGCAGGATGTGGAGCTGAAACATATAAAAAATCAGATGATGGCCTGAGCTGAAACCAAAAGTCACATGCTTAACCCTTGGAGCCACCCAGGAACTCCAAAACTAAACAAAGAAACACCATCAAATTGTAAAATCTGTGAAGAATAACTTTATAAAAGTATTATTTGGGATTAAATTCAGATACAATCTGAGTGACCTAGAAAAAATAATGATTCGAGGTGCCTGTGTGGCTTAGTGAAGTGTCAGACTTCAGCTCAGGTCATGATCTCACAGATTGTGGGTTTGAGTCCCCCATCATGCTCTGTGCTGACTGCTCAGAGACTGGAGCCTGCCTCAGGTTCTGTGTCTCCCTGTCTCTCTGCCCCACCTCCTCTCATGCTCTCTCTCCCTCTGTCAAAAAATAAACAAACTGTGGGACGCCTGGGTGGCTTAGTCGGTTAAGCGTCCAACTTTTGCTTAGGTCATGATCTCGCAGTTCGTGGGTTCGAGCCCCGCATCGGGGTCTGTGCTGACTGCCAGCTCAGAGCCTGGAGCTTATTTCAGAGTCTGTATCTCCCTCTCTCTCTGACCCTCCCCTGGTCACACTGTCTCTGTCTCTCTCTCTCTCCTAGAAATAAATAAAAAATATTTTAAAAAATAAAAAAAGAAAAAATAAACTGTAAAGTAGATAAAAAATAAAAGAAAAAGAAAAATGATTTTTTTTTCTGAAGTTAAAGTTTTTTCAGTTTTGTGTATAAGAAATTTTCATTGTATTCATCTGATAGTAGAGAGTGAGGGACACCTGGGTGGCTCAGTCGGTTAAGCATCCGAGTTCAGCCCAGGTCATGATCATCCGGTTCGTGGCATCAAGCCCCGCATCGGGCTCTGTGCTGACAGCTCAGAGCCTGGAGCCTGTTTCCAATTCTCTGTCTCCTTCTCTTTCTGACCCTTCCCTGCTCACACTTTCTCTCTCTTGGAAATAAACAAAACATTAAAAACAGAAAGTGGAATGATTTTACTTTCATTCTGTACCTTTCAGCAGTATCTTCAAATGCTAACGAGAGCCTTCTTCCAAAGACGTTCATAGAAACTTCTTTTCAAAATGTTTCAGTGGGTATATATCAACATAGTGCCCTTGAGAATGGACACTTAGTGACAGGCTGGAAGAAGGATGGGAAGAGAGAAGGGCATCAAAGCTATCTGGAGACTCCTTTTCCAGAGAATGATTATGAATGTAATAAATATGGGTATGTTTTTTATCAAAGCACCAACCTTATTGTACCTAAGAGTATACATTTGGGAGAGAATCCTTCTAAATATAATGAATGTGGGCAAATTGCTAGCATGTCCTCCAATGTTGGTGATCATCAGAGAATTCATGTGGGAAAAAATCCATGTACATGCAATGAATCTGGGGACATGCTTAGTCAGTCATCAAGACTGCATATAAATAAGACAATCCATACTGCACATAAAGATTACATTTGTAAGGAGTGTGGCAAAGCCTTCAGCTGGCACTCAGCACAAATTCAGCATCACCGAGTGCATACTGGAGACAAACCAGTGAAATGTGAAGATTGTAGTAAAACTTTTAATTATGGCTCATCAGTAAATGGACATAGTCCAATCCTGACTGGAGAGAAACCTTACACACATAAAAATTGTGGAACGGCCTCTACCCAACGCTCACATCTTACTGAACATCACAGAACCCATACTGGAGGGTAATCTTACCAATGTAAAGAATGTGGAAAGGCCTTTACCTCCATGGCAAACCTGTACATACATCACAGAATCCATACTGGTGAGAAAACTTACCAATGTAAAGAATGTGGAAAGGCCTTTAGCCATTTCTTCGTCCTTCAACAACATCACAGAATCCATACTGGAGAGAAACCTTGCCAATGTAAAGAATGTGGAAAGGCCTTTAACCAAATGTCAAACCTGTACAAACATCACAGAATCCATACTGGTGAGAAACCTTATCAATGTAAAGAATGTGGGAAGGGCTTTAACCAAACCTCAAACCTTTACAGACATCACAGAATCCATACTGGAGAGAAACCTCACCAATGCAATGAATGTGGCAAGGCCTTTATCCAACACTCACACCTTATTCAACATCACAGAATTCATACTAGATTGAAACTTTACAAATGTAAAGAATATGGCCAGATCTTTAACTGACCCCTACACCTTACTTGATAGCACTGAATTCATACATGAACAGAAACCTTGATAAAAACCAATGAAAAGGACATAGTTAGGTCTTTCATCAGTCTTGAATCTAAATTTACTCATCTCAGAATTCATACTGGAGCAAATCTTTCAAATTTAAGGAATGTGAGAAACATTTTGTGGACTGTTCATGCCTTGCATCACATAGGAAAATTTATCCTGGTGAATAACCACTGAATACTAAAGAGTGTGGCAAGGCTTTCAAGTGTGGCAAGGTAAAATACTGACTCCTGATCAGAGACTGAATACTGGGGAGGATTTTGCAAATATAAAGTATTTGGGAAGTCTGTTCATCAGAGGTGAAGCTTCATTCTTCATCACAGAATTCATACTGAAGAAAAATCTTAAACTGTAAAAGAAAATGGTAAAACCTTTATGACTGCTCAACCTTGGTATCACAGACTTTATGACAAGGAGAAACATTACAATGGTAAAGAATGTGTCCATCCTATAGCTGGACCTCACAACTTGATCCATATCATAGCTAACTTACAGGATAGAAAGTAACATGTACAGAAAAAAAAGCGCTTATAAGTGCAATTTGATCCTTAATCAATATCCAAAAGTTCACATGAGATTTATATTGTACAGACATAATGAGGAAAGGCCTTCAATTAAATGTACGCTTTAGCAAACCCCAGACCGTGCATGAAAGAAGGTCACTTGAAGGATATAAGTATTTGGAAAAATATTGAACTGAACATCAGCTGTCAATAAGTGTTACAGAATCCACAGTAGAGACTAGTATATCAGACTGTATTCAGACATTCATCAACATACTGATAAGGACTAATACAATGTTAAACATAATGTATATGCTATTATGCCTCAAGAGTTTAATTCAATCAATCTTTTAAATGATTTTTATTTTTTAAGGAGAGCAGGAGCTGGGAATGGGGAGAGAAAGTGGGAGACAGTCCAAAATACGCTCTGGGCTCTGAACAATCAGCATAGACCCCAACCGGGGGTTATACTCATGAACTGCAAGTTCACTACCTGAACCAAAGGTTCATGCTTAACCAAGTGAACCACCCAGGTGCCCCTCAATAGATCAATTATTGCATAGGTATCATTAATTTCAGTCTGTGCTCTTTTTGTCACATCAACCTTCTGTGACATTTGTGACTAGAAAATAGTGTATTTCTATTCTCAAAATACTTCCAATATTCATTTATTCTGAGTGGCTTTGGAAAATTATGTGGCTGATTATTGGTGCATCAAAGACATGACATGCCCTTCTTCATTAGGCGTGACTCATGACTCATTCTCCATGGAAGATGAAGGGGAACATAATACACCATATACAGAGAAAATCTACATGGAGATGCTGTTGGTGATATATTGATGCAAGTTCTCATGAAAAGGTGTTCAAAACATCATTCTTTTCCCTGTATTAAAGCTAAAATCTTATTGAATATTACAAATAAAATAATTTCCCAATTGGTTTTTAAGGAAAAAAGACTCGGCAGTGCAGTGAAACACTGGTATATTTTCACTACAGCAAGAGTTAGAGAATGTCAGTTGATGTGGTTGAAATGATGAAATGGTCATAGAGATTCAAAAGGGCATTATTAACTCTTCACCAAGGTAGTATACAATTATAAATACAGAGTTTTCAAGAAAGACTCAGGCCTGAAAATTATGGAAGTCTGTATTCCCACATCATTTTATCAAGAAATACTTTCTGAAGGCTTGCATTCTAGATACTGAACAATGTTAATAGGATGGTTAATAAAACAGTTGTTTTAATGAGTTTACATGAATGTGTAGAGAGTGAAGTGTTATTTCATCGCCAGTGTTAAGGTATCTCATGTGATTAAACTGTAGGAAAGGGATGGAAAGTAAGAAAATGTGAAGATGTCTTTCCACTGTAAGGTGGGAACCTGAAGTGGCTCCCTTTTTGGAACTGCAGAGTCACAGGCAGCGCTTGGTCGCATCTGATGAATAAAAGTCATAGAGATGGAATTGACAAATCTGGGATTCTGAGGACGAGGGAAGTGCCATTTCATCTTCATGATTTAACTGAGTTCCTGTGTGTTACTGAGGACCAGATGCTCTAAGATGACAATGATGCCTGTGATGCTCAGGTCTTGGTCAGTGGCAGTTATGGAGGAGGGCATATTGGATGATGTAAATCACTAAGGGTATTGCTGTAAAATGTCACACGTTACAGTAGGTATTGGAGATGACGCTCAAAGGGCCTGGACACAGTGGGATAGGTTCAGAGACAGGGACCCGATGAGATTTATTAGAAACACCTATTATTTGACCCGTTTTCATTCTCTGAAGCAGGGGCTGTAGACAACCTACAAAGCCACATAGGGAGTAGGGAGTTTTTAAAGGGGCGTCACAGAACTCCTGAGCATTGACATGCAGGGGAAGCAGTGGTACAGTGCTGAATCATTCTCCATATGACCTCAGGACTTGCTGGCATCAGAAAAGGCCACTTTGCTACCATGGTCAAACTTGAATTTCTAGGAACATTGGGATCCTTGTTTCCCCAGCAACAGTGGCCTGTTGAAATCTCAAAGAAGCTACAAGTAGTCAAGCCATAAGCTAGAGAGCATAGGTCAGTGTGTTAGATGTATGTACCCATGACAGTGCTTGGAACAGGTATAGTCTGAGAAAGTCTGTATTTGTAAAGTAACAGACACATCATTAAGGTAGTTTTTATGGAGCTTTTAGTCTGCACACACAGCTTTTACTCACGAGGTGCTGTGCTGGGTACCTCAGGAATGTGTATGTGAGTTAACCTCATACTTTAGGACTTAAAATGGTTGTCCACCATTTCCTTCAGAAATACTGCTGTCCCCTACTTTTCTGTTTCTTTTTCTCCCATAACATTGATTGTATAAAAGAGGAGCCAAATATGGTTTGGAAGAATATACGAAAGCATGAACTGGAACCTCAGAGGAAGTTCTCATTGCTGACTAAGAAGCACATTGGCATGTGACAAACAAGAGAAATTAAAATCTAATAGTATATGAAAGGAGTCTCCAGAAATACAAGAAAACTGCATAGGAAAAGTATATATGTCTTTGAAGAGGAGAGAAGGAGGAGGAGAATGAAGTGGGGGAGAGGAAAGAAGGCAGGAAGAAGGGAGGAGGGAAGAACAGAAGTCTGGGGCCTCCGAGGGAAAGTATGTAATTCACAGGAAGATGAAAAGTAAGTGTTTGAGGGGTGCCTGGGTGGCTTAGTCGGTTAAGCATCCGACTTTCACTTAGGTCATGATCTCGCGGTTCGTGAGTTCGAGCCCCGCATCGGGCTCTGTGCTGACTGCCAGCTCAGAGCCTGGAGCCTGTTTCAGAGTCTGTGACTCCCTCTCTCTCTGACCCTCCCCTGCTCACGCTGTCTCTCTCTCCTAGAAATAAATAAAACTACTTAAAAAAAAAGTGTTTAATAAGCAAATATTTTCTGGGCCGCTCTAAAACAGTAGGACATAGAAAACTTTGTTCACATGGTCCTTCCTGGGCTCCTCCCTGTTGTGACCATACCTAGCTTGTATCATAATGTAGTCCCGTGTGGTGAGTGCTCTGATCCTGGGCAGCTTTTCTATGTATATTATTTTTTAGAGAGGCAAGTGAAAAGTAAACATTCTTCATGAATCTGCTTAATTTTGATTGCTTATTAACACCAAATGATGTTTCTGCCAAAGTGGCCCATCAGAGAAGAGCCTGGGTGTGACTCATAGAAACTGTAGGAGATTTTGTTCAGTTTTGGTTCAGGTCATGACCTTGTGGTTCATGAGTTCAAGCCCCGTATTGGGCTCCCATGCTTACGTTGTGGAACCTGCTTGGGATTCTTGCTCTGTCTGCTCCTCTCCCACTCATGCTTTCTCTCTTTTGCAAAATAAATAAACTTTAAGAAAAATGTTGAAGTAAGTGACGGTCATCAAAGCATGGAGTAGAATGTTGTCAACTACTGAGGGTGAAGGAAATGTTGACATGATACTGGCATCTCGAGGTTACAGCAGGGAGAGCTCTCAAGCCCTATCAATCAGAGTGAATGGCAGACTCAACAGGAAGAAAATGTCTTTAGCTTCCACAAACTCGACCTTCGAGGTACGTTATACTCTACTATTCCAGCCGGAGGAAGACATGTTTCTGTATCTTTCCCAGGCAACAGCACAACCACTGAAAACCCACATTCCTTCAAACTATCATTTTACTACAAAGACCTTTTAGTTGATAAAAGACTTTTCAACATATCCCTTTTCTCCATAAATTCAGGCCTCTTTATTCCCTGAACTCAGCTATGCTTTTTCATCAGCCTGTTTGTCACCAGTTCCAAATTCTGTTATTCCAGAATGAACCCATGTTTTGGTGGATAAATACCTGGCAGTGATTATTTTTAGGTTAAATGTAACAAGGTTCACATTTGTAGGAAGAATAAATATGGGATTTCTGTTGTATAGCATAATCTATATCCTGATCATCTTCATCTATATCTAATGATATTTATATCTATACCAAAGAAGTGGTAGATTCCATCTCTTATCTACATTCTTAAATAAGGTGAAGTAGGTTAATAATGGTGGCAGGATAATCCATTATTCTTTACATACAAATATTAACATATTAAACACCTATATGTTGTATTTTTTAAAATATATGAAGATTACACAGACTCAGTTATGTTTTTCAAACGCATTGTATCATCCTTGTTCAAAATAAAGACTACAAACATTTGAGAAGCATTCTTGTTCTCAGGCTTGTGGGTGACTCAGTTGTTTCAGCATCCGACTTTGGCTCAGGTCATGATCTCATGGCTGGCGGGTTTGCATCCAAGAGTGGCTCTGTGCTGACAGCTCAGAGCCTCCTCCAGATATTCTGTTTCCCTCTCTCTCTGTCCCTCCCCCACTTGTACACTGTCTTTCTCAAAATAAATATTAAAGGGGCTCCTGGGTGGCTTAGTCGGTTGAGCGTCCGACTTTCTCTTAGGTCATGATCTCGTGGTTCGTGAGTTCGAGCCCCGCGTCGGGCTTTGTGCTGACTGCCAGCTCAGAGCCTGGAGCCTGTTTCAGTCTGTGACTCCCTCTCTCTCTGACCCTCCCCTGCTCACACTTTCTCTCTCTCTCTCTCCTAGAAATAAATAAAACATAAAAAAAAAAAATTAAAGAATGAAAGAAGCATGCTTGTTCCAATATGATGACCTAGGAGTAATAATTTCAATAATTTTCAGGAGTGAAATAATTAAGAAATATCAATGTACATTCATATGCCCTTTTGGGAAAGAGTTAGGTATCCTTTACTGACATCTGTGATGTCTTCTTCATTGCATCCAGTTCAAGTAGTATTCTCTACTTCTATCCATTCATATTGTAGAGATAGATTTGTATTTTTTAAATTTAAATCTGTTTTTTAAAATTTCTTAAATCTTTATTTATTTTTTAGAGAGAGACCGAGAGAGACAGAGTGTGAGCAGGGGAGAGGCAGAGATAGAATCTGAAACTGCATCCTGGCTCCGAACGGTCAGCACCCAGCCTGATGCAGGGCTTGAATCCACAAACTCTGAAATCATAACCTGAGCAGAAGACAGATGCTTAACCGACTGAGCCCTGCAAGCGCCCCTATTTTTTTTTATGAGTTTTTAAGATTTTATTTTAATTCCAGTTAGTTAACATAGTGTGTTATATTATCTTCAGGTGGACAATACAGTGATTCAACAATTCCCTACATCACCCAGAGCTCTTTACAACAGGTGGATTCCTCAATTCCCAACAACTATTAATCCAGTCCTCTCTCCCCACCAACACACACCTCTTTCTGATGACCATATCTATAATAAAGGGTTCAATTTTGATTTGTGTCAATCTCTCTCTACTATCACATAATGATTAAATTACAAGTGGAAGAATGAACTATAGGCTTTCTAAAGGGTGTTCTTATTGCCCTTCTGATGTCTCATTATACTAATTCTAATGGGATGTCTCTTTTCCTTTGTTTTCTCCTGTTGTGATATGTGCAAGCAGTTTTTTTACTTCTTTACCCAAAAACATGTTGTCTACTATAGAAAACAGATTCATCCCAGTGTTCCCTCTGCAGTTTACAATAACGACCTTCTGTAATAGTTAAACGTAGGAACAGAGGGGGACGAATTTTGGTCCATAGGTTGGGACATCCCGACAACCCCTGTCATCTTGAGGAAGTTACAGAAGATGAACCCTTCACCCTTCAACAACCTTAAAGATTTCAGGACCAAAAATTGGTCAGGGGTGAAGTAAAGAGGGATGGAAATACAAAAGTGTTCTCCTTTAGCCCAGAAGGTGGACCTATAGCCTGCACAGTTTTGAGAAGATCAATTATGTACTGGCTGCACATCCTTAATGGGTCTCATGACTGCCTGTATGTGTCACCGAACATCAAACTGAATATCATATCAAACTGAATGAGAAGCACCAGAGAAATCTTGGAATAGTATCTTAGGAGAAGCAATTTGAGGAAACATTTATGATCTAATACTCCCTGCACGACCCTACCCCTTGAGTACTTTGGTTCCATCTGGCACTCTGGAATAAATGTACTAAGATGTGCCATAAAACATTTCAAGAACTTTTTCTTGACCATTGTACTCAATGATCCCATGTCAGTTTTGTTACCAAATTTCTCAAGTTCAGCTGCTAATCTCCCACAGAGCCAATACTCAGGACAGGAATTTTGATGGAGGGGAATATGGGCTTTCCTGGGAAGGAGGCAGACCCTTGCCCACACACAACTCCAAAATCCTTGCCTGGCTCAAAGGTTTTTTTTTTTTTTTTTATAATGTTTATTTGTATTGAGAGAGACAGACTGTGAAAGGGAGAGGGGCAGAGAAAGAGGGAGACACATAAACTAAAGCAGGCTGCAAGCACGGGCTGTCATCAAAGAGCCCAAGGTCGGGCTTGATGTAGAACCACAAGATCATGACCTGAGCCGAAGTCAGAAGCTTAATGGACTTAGCCACCCAGGTGACAATGGCCTAAGGATTTTTAAAGAAACTTTAGGGCAGTTAATCCATCAAAGAGGAACATGGTAATCTGTAACACTTCTTGGTTGCCTTCAGACTCAGTGTGCCAGTTCCAGAAAATATTGTGGTGCTTGGAGGTGTTTTGTGGTGTCTGAGGGAAAGGTTGTATAAGAGGGTTTGGTTCTTAGTCTTTCTAGGAAACAGTGCATGATTTATAGATATACAAGAAAAGGTTTGGTTAATCAAGACTACAGGCTAATGTTACAAGTTAAACTTAAAGACTACTAAGTTGGCTAGAGGGGGATGGGAGTTTTTCAGTATAACATAAAAAAAAAAGTCCTCAGGCACCTGGGTGCCTCAGGTGGTTAAGTGTCCAATTTTGGATCAGGTCATGATCTCATGGTTCCTGAGTTTGAGCCCTGTGTCAGGCTCTGTACTGACAGCTCAGAGCCTGGAGCCCACTTCAGAGACTGTGTCTCCCTCTCTCTCTGTTTATCCCCTGCTCACACTGTCTCTCTGTCTTTCAAAAATAAAATAAATAATAATAAAAGGACTCTAGGTTTATTGTGTTGCTGTAAATAGAAGGGTGTCCTTTTGTGAGGCTGATATATATACTAAGAATAAATCAGAGGGAAGAACTATCATACAGCTGCAGTAGAGACATAGTATGTGCTCTTGAAGAAAATGGAGGTGGCCTTGGATTGCATTCTGTGGTGTAGTGATCTCTGATTGCACTAGGAGAGAACAGTCCCCATCCCAGAGCACTTTGGAAAGAGGGTTTATAGCCTCCCCGATGACTAAAGACCGTGCAGGTGCCAGCCAAAGGAGTTTCAGCAACACGGTGGGGTGCTCCTCTCCAGAGGACGGGTGCAGATCCAGATCCAGGCCCCACCGGATCCTATAAGAGATCAACTTTTGAATCCCAGCCAAGTGCTAAGGAGAAACTATAGGAGAATTGTGGCTCAGGTCTAGGTGACTGCCCTCTCTATTCTTTGAGCACTGTCTATATGATCTGGGTTGAAAGTCCATGTCCCTGGAGAAGAGTGAGGAGTGACACCATTTCCCCCCCAACATCAACACAGTGGGACTTCAGAGAGCAGCACATCAGGTCCTCGGTATATGCAGGACACGCTTTCACCAAACCCTGCCCCTCTGTGCCTGGCCACTGACTACTTACTGGAAAGACTGACTGACCAAACATAGCCAGCCTCTCGTCCCGACCAGCACAGCCACCAGACTCATGCAACGACAGACAACTTTTTTTCTTCTTTTTTCCCTTTTTCTTTCCTCCCTCTTCTGTTTTTTTCTTTTGGAATCTGGTTCAGAATTTCTTATTTGTTTTTATCCCATATATATGTATGTATTTGATCAGGCTTTTTAAAATTATATTCTTTTTCCATCATTTGCCTTTTCTTGTGCCTTTCTTCTTCTTTTTCTTTTGTTTTCTTCCTTTCTGTTTCCTTGGAATCATCCTTATAGATTTTTGACTCTCAGTTTGATTCCCCCACACCCCCCTTTTTTTTCTCTTTATATGAATTGTGACTTTCAACACTCTGCATTTTGCTTCTCAGGGGTCCTTCAACAAACCAATCAAGGACACCCAGTTGAGGTCCAAACTCTCCACGACTACACCAAAGAGGAGATGTGCAGAGAATGGACCAGGGGGATAGAGCAGCCAAAATGCAACAACAGACTTCTTCAACCATACACCAGAATCATGTCCTTGAGTGCCAGGCACTGGACAGTCTACGACCCCTTATTAATGTAGCAGTACTCTCAGGCCCAGGCACATAAGAAGCTGTTAGAACATGCAAAACACAGAAACTTAGCCAAAGTGACAATCCAGAGGAATTCTCCCCAAAACAAAGGTCAAGAAGAAATCATAGCCAGCGAAGGCTCAAGGCAGATATAAATGATCTATCTGAAGAAGAATTCACAACAACAGTAAGAAGACTAAGAGCTGGGCTTGAGAACCACCTAGAAGACACCAGAGAAACCCTTGCACAGAGACCAAAGACCTAAGAACTAGTCAGGATGCATTGAAAATAGTATAACTGGGATAAAGAGTAAACTAGATACAATGACAGCAAGGATGGAAGAAGCAGAGGAGAGAAAAGGTGAAATAGGAGACAATTTGGCAAAATCATGAAGCTGAAAAAGAGACGGAAAGAAAGTTACTCGATCATGAGGGAATTTGTAAGGAAATAAGTGATTTTATGAAATAAAACATTCTCCTTATCATAGGAATCCCAGAAGGAGCAGGAGAAGAAGGGATGGAAGGTGTGTTTGAACACATTCCAGGTAGGAACTTCCACCATCGAGGCAAGGAAACAGGCATCCAAGTCCAAGGGATACAGAGAACTGCCTTCAAAACCAACAAAAACAGGTCAACACCACAATCTGTCACTGTGAAAATTGCAAAATACAAAGATAAAGAAAGAGTCCTGAAAGCAGCGTTGGACAAAATGTCCTTAAACTACAAGGCCTTCCCTAAGGCCTCCATTCCACAAACACCTTCCCTTACACTGGCAGCTGTGATGAGGATGGAGAAGAGTATCTACAACTTAACCTATGACTTAATCTTAGTGTTATTAAAATGTGTACGTTAGCCTGTTTTTCACTAAGAACACTATGTTATTTTCTTAGTTACCCAACCTGGCTATAATTGGGGCAGTTCTGCAAGAATCCATCTGTAAAACCTCCTTCTGTACATTTTCCAAAACATCTTATCACAGAGAACTATTCATTGTAAAAATTCCACTTCCTGATGTAATGTTAATGTTTGACCTATAAATAAAGACACCAAAGCCGACGGGGAAGAGATGCCTGCCTGGTGATCAGAGAGATTCTCGTGGCTCTCTCACTCTCTCTCGCTGACACCATCCATCCTTTAAGGACCCCTGGACCGGCTGGAACGGGCCTTCAGCAGTATGCCAGGCAAGCTCTGCTGACAGTGAGCAGCCTGACACAGGTCTTGAACTCAAAACTGTGACATCATGACGTGAGCTGAAATCAAGAGTCCAACGCTGAGCTGACAAACAGCCAATAGAACCTATTTGTTCATGTTCCTCATCTAGTTACATAGACTCATGCCACCCCAGACAGGACATAAGTATACAATCTTGACCTTTACTGGGTTCCACAACACATCCCCATATTCATCTGTCACCAAAGGGTTACTTTCAATAATTTGCAGGTCTGAATTCATGACAGGAATTCCTCATGCCGTATAGAAAGCCTGGTCATAGAGAATGGAGAGATGGCCCAGGGATGTAACTCAGGAATGTCCTAAAGAGCCGAATTTGACTGTATTGAAAGGGATAGATACTAGTCCAAAACAAATTTGTTAGGCAGCCCCATCAGAGGTAGAGAAGTAAGGTTTGCAAGTTGTAAAAGCATTGCATTTCAGTAGGAAATGAGGACACAGCTCCTAGCCAAGTCAAGACTAAATTTACCCGAGAAACAGCCATTTCTTCCTCTCCCTTCTGCTCTCAAGTGCTTTCTGAGGTGGTATTATGTGGAGAAATCACACCTGTAGGCTTTTAACGGCCTTAGCATAGCCTCTTCGCCTGCTTTCATCACCTAGGAGGCAGAAAAATCCTGAAATGCACAAAAGGTCATCCTTTCAATCACTTTTTGTCACATGGAGCTCCTGCACGGCCACTTACATATGAGTTTCTCCTTCCGGGTTTCAGGTGTCCTTCCCTCCCACAGACAGCCACACATCCTGTCACAGCTCTGGGAGCCTGGGCTGCATCACCTGCCCCTTCCAAGTCCATGCCAAACAGACTGTCCTCATCTTTTCAACTGAAAGCCAGACGCAGCCTCCCAAACATGTCTGCGAATCCTGGTGCTTCACCCTGGCCTCACCTGAGAATCACCTGGAGTTCATGGTTAGAGCAACACCGATGCTCTCACTCTGACCAATAGACTCCGGCAGAGGGCCCCGGTGATCCTGGTTCTTGAAACTCGCCATGGGATGTTTATTGTCAACCAAGTCTGATAGGCAGTTTGTGCTTTCAAGTTTTCCTGTGCGTATAAATCATGTGGTGTCCAGGTCCCAAAGAAAAAATGATGATTCTGTAGGTTTGGAATGGGGTCCGTGAATTAGCATCTTTCTCCAGTTCCTTGTTAGTGCTGATGCTGCTCCCTGAGACCCACGTTTAGTAGCACTACAGTAGAGAATTCAGGCTCCGCACACCTGAGCCCCCCACAGCCACCATCTGACTCAACACAGACAACTCCTGCTGAGTTCCCAGGGAGGAGTTTGCCACCTCCTTTCCTCTGTGGTGAGTTTACTGTTGGTTCCCAGCAAAGGCCACCGTCACCATCCCGCAGGACCACATGCTTTCATTGCACTTCAAAGTTTACTGACAGAAGCCTCTAGAATGCACTAATGTCTGAAACAGTCTCCACCTGGAAAACAACATGTAGAAATCCATGACTGCAATGTGGATTGAGCACTAATTTCCTGTTTCCAGGGAAGCAATGGTTTATCCTGTAGGGAACTTCACATATATGAGGTGATTTAACCCCAATAATGTCCCATGAGTTGACCACTAGGTGTTCTACGATAACCATGAAGATGGAGATACTGGGCCTGACCCATTTGCCATCTTCTGTTTACCTATGGATTGAAAAGGAACATTTGCATGCCACAGGAATGAAATATGGATGAATTGAAAAATACTGAAAGGAAGGATAGATTCTAAGATCAGGGACTTTATTTACATTGTTGTGTGTGCCTTTTTGAATAGGATACGAAAATGTTTTGAGTTTAAAACTAAGTGCCAGTTTCCTGTCCCTGGGACAGTCTTATCAGCAATGTATGACCACTTCAATTACTCCATACTTGAGTTCCCTCTTTTGTTTTTTCCTCAAGTTTAATCTTTCAAGAAAACAGGAATTGGTATTGCCATGTGGTTTCTCTGCTTTCTAGGAGTATGTTTGGAACATGTCATCTGTAGATAATATTATGTATGAAATAAAATAAATATCATAGAATATATAATGTATGATAAATGATATATATCATAAAGCTATATATCTATTTAAATATAGATATCTATATCTATCTAGCTATCATCTATCTACATAGATACAAAATTCAACCTCAAATGAAGAAGAACATCATTCCCTTTGGGACAGTGCAGGTGAGCCTGGAGAATCTCATACTAAGAGGAATAAGCCATCCCCAAATGGCAAATACTATATTATTTCTATTATATCTGGAATCTAATAACATTGAACTCCTACAGCAAAGTAGAGTTGTGATTGCCAGGAGCTGAGAGGGCATAGTGAGGGAGTGGGTCAAATGGCACAAAATTTGAGGTATGCATGAAACTCTGGAGAACTAAAGGACAGGGTGGAGATACACATAATTATATGTGTTTCTCCCACACATTTGCTAGGAGAATGTATCTTTGATGTTCTCAACAAAAATCAAAACTCAAAACTCCTGGGGAGCCTGGGTGGCTCAGTTGATTAAGCGTCCAGTTTTAGCTCAGGTCATGATCTCACAGTTTGTGGGTTTGAGCCTCCATTGGGCTCTGTGCTGACACCTCAGAGCCTGGAGCCTGCTTCGGATTCTGTGTCCCTCTGTCTCTCTGACCCTCCCCTGCTCACATTCTGTCTCTCCCTAAAGTAAATAAAACATTAAAATTCAAAAATAAAATCAAAACTCCTAATTACATGAGGTGTTGGGAATGTAAATTAGATTGTTATAATCATGTCATAATATATACATATATTAATATTTTGTTACTTGAGCAACTACGGAATCTGCAGGAATGAAAAGCAGGATTCTGGGTGAAGACTCACGAAAGAAAGGATTGAATTGGAAAGGTAGAAATGAAGGCACTAATATAGAGAGTCAGTCCTCTGCTCCCATTTATCTGCTTCTGGGTTTTTGGAATTGTGAGCACCAGCCCTGGGAGATGAACAACAACTCAGAATCTCATCTCCTCTAATCTGTCCTAGGAAAGGAGAGGATCCCAGAGCCAGACCAGACGTGGACACAGTCTCAGGAGGGGTTGGATCTGGTTTGGGGGAGGGAGGGAGCTGGCTGCAGGCTCTGATGTCCCTGCCTCTGGGGTACTTCCTGCTCTGTCCTAAGCCTGCCCAGAGAAATAGAACACGTGGAGTTCATATTATGTTATTCTATTTAGTCTCTTTCCTTTCTATTCCATAAAGTAAAATAAAAAGCAACTTCACATAAACAGAATTTCCTGGGACAATTATGTTAGAAAACTTGTACTCTTAATGAGAATGTAAAGTAAATGCTACTACTACTTCTTTTTTTTTTTTTTAATTTATTTCTGAGATAGAGATAGCGTGAGCAGGGGAGGGTCAGAGAGAGAGGGAGACACAGAATCTGAAACAGGCTCCAGGCTCTGAGCTGTCAGCACAGAGCCCGATGCAGGACTTGAACCCACGAACCATGAGATCATGATCTGAGCTGAAGTCCGGCGTTTAACCAACTGAGCCACCCAGGCGCCCCATGCTACTACTACTTCTAAGAAAAACTCTTAAAGAGAAAGAACAACTCTTTTGTTCATGGATGATCCTCCAGAAGTGACACCAGATCTCACACCACAACACAGAAACGAAAGTACCCACCTGCAGCCAAGTCCCCTGTCTACCACATCTTCCTCTCATTCTCTCTACAATCCTGAATTCAACAATGTACCCATTTGCTCTATCCTTAAAATTCCTACCTGGTAAGAATCATGACTCTTTATCTGTTTTTCGAATGAGGAGATGCCATGGAAACAATCTGTTTCTGTCTGTTTGCAACTCTACACATGCTCAGTGCTCTCAAAATAGTAGAAGGAGCTTGGGATGGGTTCTACATGGGTACCAGGAGGGGAGCACCTTCTATGGAATGAGGACAGGACACTGGACGACTCACTCCTCTTTCTCTGACATGGAAGCAGATTCATCCTAACCACAGGACATCCCCAAATATTCCAAAGAGGCTTTGTTGCTGCAGAGAGTATCCCTAGTGAGACTGACCTGTTGGCCTCATAGGAATTCAGGTACCAGAAATGTTAGGCTGACTGCCATCAGGTGGAGCATAGACTTGTCCTGGTGATGCAGTATCCTTGATGCAGGTATGATGTTCCCTGTCCCTGAACAGGACATTCTAGTGTAAAAAGCCCCTACTTCACTTCACACAGGTTATAGGTTTTGGTTATGATTCTAGATATTTTGTGGGGTTTAACCTTCCCTTATTAAAGGATCTCCTCTCCTCCTGGGGTTGCATTTAGGCAGCACCTACTGTGGCAGGATTTATGGCCTATGCTTGATGCCATGTAGAGATTCTTCACTGACCATCAGGAGCTCCAGTTTCTTGAAGGACCATCAAACATGTTAACTACCATTGTGAAACTGTCTTCAAAACCCCATGCCCAGGTAAATGTTAAGCAAAGTAAGTATCTCGTATTGAAAGATACACATTCAGGACGAACATGGGGGCTTCGGAAGTTAGGTATCTTTGTCTTGGTGTCAGCTCAGGTTATGATCTCATAGTTCATGAGGTTGAGCCATGCCTTGCACTTCACACTGTCAGCACAGGGACTGCTTGGTGTTCTCTTTCTCCTCTCTCTCTGCCCCTACCCTTTCTCGCTCTCTCGCTCTCTCTCTCTCTCAGAATAAATAAACTTAAAAAAAAGAAAGATACACATTCAAAAGGATTTTGAGTAACAGGAGAAATGATTTCACTCCTGATTAGACTCTGACCTTATCTCCTTGAACCATTAAAACAACATAAGTGTATGGATAATTATATAATAATTATAAAGGGATTCATTGTATGGCTATAATTTGTTATTTATTACTGGAACAGATTCTATTATTCACAATTTAACCTACAATGTGAGTGCCTTATAAATCCTTGGCTACAGCAACTTCTCACTAGAAATATCTCTGGAGGTAAGGGAAATAAAACCAAATGACTATTGGGACCTCATCAATATAAAAAGCTTCTGGACAGTAAAGGAAACAAACAACAAAGCTATTAGGCCACTGATGGAATGGAATAAGATATCTGCAAATGATATATGGAATAAAGGGTTAGTATCAATAGTCTATAAGGAAGTTATCAAGTTTAACATCCGATATACAAATAATCCAGTGAAGAAATGGGCAGGAGACCCCAAGAGACACTTGTCCAAAGAAGGCTTCCAGATGGGTATCAGACCCAGGAAGTGGTGCTCAACACTGTTCATCATCAGGGAAAGACAAATCAATACCACCATGAGATACCAACTCACACCTGGTGGCTAAAATTAACAACTCTGGAAACTACACGTATCGGCAAGGACACGGTTAAAGGGGAACCCCTTTGCATAGCTGGTGGAATAAAAACTGGGGCAGCCCCTCTGGAAAACAGCATGGAGTATCCTCAACAGATTAAAAATAGTCTTACTGTATGACCCAGCAATTGCACTACTAGGTATTTACCCAAAGGATACAAAAATGCTGATTTGAAGGGGCACATGCACCCCAATGTTTATAGCAGCTCTATCAAGAATAGTCGAATGTTGGAAAGAGCCCAAATATTCATCAACTGAAGAATAGACAAAGAAGAAGTGGTATGCATATACAATGGAATATTACTTGGCAATCAAAATGAGTGAAATCCTGCCCATTGCAACGTGTGTGGCACTAGAGTGTGTTATGTTAAGTGTAATAAGTCAGTCAGAGAGGGACAAGTATCATTGATTTCACCCATATGTGGAACATAAGAAACAAAGCAGATGAACATAGGTGAAGGGAAAGAAAAATAAGATAAAAACAGAGAGGGAGACAAACCAAAAAAGACTCTTAAGTACACAGAACCAATGGAGGGTTGCTGAAGGGGAAGTGGGTGAAGGGATAAGCTAATAGGGGGTTGGGCATTAAAATCAACACGTGTTGAGATGAGCACTGAGTGTCATATGTACGTGACGAATCCCTGGGTTTTAGTCCTGAAAGTAATAGTACAGAGTATGTAAAGTAACTTGAATTTCTTTTATTTTACTTATTTTTGTACATGTATTCATCTATCTTGAGAGTGAGCCAGCAGGGAAGGGTGAGAGAGAGACAGAGAGAGAGACAGAGAAAGAGACAGAGAGAGAGAATGAATCCCAAGCAGGTGCCATGCTGTCAGCACAGAGCCCAACATGAGGCTCAAACTCACAAACTCTGAGATCATGACTTGAGCTGAAACAAAGAGGCAGGTGCGTAACCAACTGAACCACTAAGACAACCCAACTAACTTGAATTTAAATGGATAAATAAATAAATAAATAAATAAGGCCAAGAATATCCCCCAAAAGATGTATGCACCCTTGAGTATTAATTGCAGTGTTATTTAAAATAACTACAAAATGGAGTCAATCCAGTGTCCACCAACGGATAAATGGAGAAAGAAGTGGTATATATACACAAGAGAGTATTACTCAGCCATAAACACGTAGGAGTTGTTGTCTGTCCTCATCATTGCCTAAGTATTCATCTTGTAGAACATTGTGTGGGAGGTTTATGGAGGTAGAGAACCAATGCTTACATAAGGGCATAGACATGATATTTAGTAGACATTAACAATATATTAGTTTTCTTACTGCTTTACAATTTTCCATTCAAATACTTACATTATAGCACCGAATTCCTATCATTTTGAATTGGAGAAATTACATTTCAGCCTATAAGTAAGTAGTTGTGTTTTTAAAATGTTTTTTAATGTATGTTTGACAAGTGATTCTTAAGAAAAGCTAACAATATTTCGAATAGTGCTTTATGACTAGGACTGCTATCCTGTTTGACATTAACAGTTTTATAAAGAGCTACTCATTAGTGTATACACTAGTCTACCTTGAAGCAATTGTTGATTGTACTAGGCTACCATAAAGCAATTATATTTCTGCATCCTCATTATCAATGCATGAATCATGATACCTCTCAATAAATATGAATTTCTGGCGCGCCTTGGTAGCTCAGTCGGATAAGCATCTGCCTTCGGCTGAGGTCATGATCTCGTGGTTGGTGGGTTGGATCCCTGCATTGGGCTCTAGGGTGACAGAATTTGCTTTGGATTCTGTGTCTCTGTCTCTGCCCCTCCCCCACTCAAAAATAAAGACACATTTTTAAAAAGTCTCTCTCAGAAAAATAAACATTTTTAAAAAGTTTCTCCTTCTAAAATGAATAAACATTAAAATAAAGAAATAAACATGAATCTCTGTTTCACAAAAACAAAGAAAAGGTTCACAGGCTTTGAAGAAGAGGGAGGGTTGCTGGGGATCTTGGGGCTGACATTTTAAAACTCATTAGCTTCCTGGCACACGGGTGCAAATCCACAGTTGGGGCTTTGTTACTTCCTTTGAGGAGTGTCTCCTGGAAGATTACTTTCTGTATGACTGGGATTCAGATCCCTGGTGTAAGGGAAAAAAGTGGAGATTTCTAGATGTTGAGATAAAAATCCTCATGATGTTTCATATCTTCAGCTTTACTGTCCCTTTCTTAAGGTACCATCATGCTTTACTGTAGATGAGTGACAACTCTAAACATGGGGTGACATTTAATGGTATTGGCTCCTCCTTACATTCTCATTTCCACTCCTTGTTATTTCTGAAAAATACTTGCAAGTGAAGGGTTTTTGAAAAACTTTAATGTATTTTTCTTTAAACAGGATCCTTTTATAACAAATATCTATGATTTATTCAGGATTTTGATGGTTAAAATTTCTCTGATTGTTCTTTGCGAATTCTGTTAATCATACTGCCTCTTGTATGATAGTTTACACAATGTAAATTAATTTTGTTTTTACTATTTATTTATGTTTGAGGTTTGTGGATAACAATTTTCCAACTCAGTACTCTTTAAAACAGTTAGGGTTTAATTCAAATAGGAATCAGCTATATGTCAGTTGCTAATTAATTACTTGCATTTTTGTCTGTATTAATATTACCTTTACATTCTTTGCTCATGATTTACTTTGTTTTTCTTGGTTAGTGTGCTCAGCGGTTGTTTTCTCCTGACTCTGATGTGTGGGAAATATTCCAGGTTTATGTCAGTGAGATGTGGGGCCAAAGTGAGTGGGTACCTGCAGGTAGGCGTTGAAGGTTAAAGGTGTCCTGTCTAGGAGTCACTCTGGGCTGGGGTCTTTCTGGCCCAGGGCAGTCCCTGTGGCTTGAGCGGGTAGTTCCAGTTCCCCTCATGGGGCTTTGTCCACAGGGTCTCCCTCCTGAGCCAGGACACAAGCTGGAAGGAACCCAGTGAGAAAGTTTGAAGTCAACATGGAGGCAGCCGAAGTGCTCTTTCTGGCCTTCAACTGTGTCACCCACAAGTAGCAGAACTGGGTCTGTCTGGGGCCACTGGAGGCAGGTGCTCTTGAACCCTTCGGTCCTGCTTACAAACTAATTACCACACTCTATCTAATGAACATATCCCTCACCTCCCAGAATTAATACATGTGTACGTTTGTGTGTTGTGACTATAGCATAGCATAACCTCTCCTAGCAAATTGTGGTTATTTTGTTTAATTAAGACAATTTTTAAATAGTTTTTATTTCTGAGAGAGAGAGACAGAGTGAGAGCAGGGGAGGGGCAGGGAAAGAGGGAGACACAGAATCTGAATCAGCCTCTGGCCTCTGAGCTGTCAGCACAGAGCCAGGCACGGGGGCTCAAACGCACAGACTGGGAGGTCATGATTTGTTTTTAAAAATTTTTTTTAATGTTTTATTTATTTCTAGGAGAGAGAGACAGCGTGAGCAGGGGAGGGTCAGAGAGAGAGGGAGTCACAGACTGAAACAGGCTGAAACAGGCTCCAGGCTCTGAACTGGCAGTCAGCACAGAGCCCAACGCGGGACTCGAACCCACGAACCTTGAGATCATGACCTAAGCGAAAGTCGGACGCTTAACCGACTAAGCCACCCAGGCGCCCCTGCGAGGTCATGATTTGAGCTGAAGTCGCATGCTCAACCCACTGACCCACCCAGGCACCTTACCCCTAGCAAATTCCACGTGTACAAGATACTAGTCTTAACTCTACTCACCAGGCTATAACATTTAGTGCCTACCCATCCTGCATCAGTAAACCTTTTACCATTTGATCCAATGTCTGAACATTTCTCTGTCCTTAGCCCCTGGCAACAGACATGCTAATCTTTATAGCTTTGTCTGTTTTAGATTCCACATATATGTGATTTTCATGAGGGAGCTTGAGGCAGGCTGAGGGGCAAAGCACAAGCTAGCACATCCCCTCCCCAGGTAGGACCTTTAGGATATTCCTTGGACACCCCAGGCTACCCCAAACCACGAAGGGACAAACAAACAAACGTTTAAACTGATAAGAGTGTCCACCACTTCCCAGAAAAAGGCAATCCCTTCCTAGTTTAAAGTCCAGGAACTCCTTACTGTCTCAATGTCAACGCTTTGCTGCAGGGACAAACAACCTGACCTTGACAACAGCTAGGTCTCCAGTGGGCCTGTAGCATGTGAAAGTCTCTTTGGAAAGTCCCTCTTGGCTTCCTCTTCCTGGACTCAATACAAGGGTCACCCTCCCCCCCACTACCCCAGTGCACCTCTTCCTGCGCATCGATCCTGTCTCCCTGTTTTCATAAACTCACCTTTTTGCACCAAAGACGCCCTCAAGAATTCTTTCTTGGTCACCGGCTCTGGACCACACAAACCCTGCATCACTCCAGAATGTCGTCGATCATACAGTACGTGTTTGTCTCTTTGTGTCTCATTTAACTTAAGAAAATATCCTCTAGATACTTCTGTGCAAAGGGAAAGATTTCCTTCTTTTCTGAGGCTTTCAGACAAAGAATGAATCAGATGAGAAAACTCTATTGGGGAAAGAGGTAACACTAAAGGGGAACTTGTAAAAAAGAGTTGCCTGCCGGGCATGGCAAATATCTGTTTGCCCAATATTTACTCTTTCCCTTTTCCTGTGAGTGTACTTCCCCCTCTTTGAAATTCTAATTCTGTAGCCCTTCTCCTTAAGTCACAGTGGCACATAAGGGTCATTTGCCTTACTCTGACCCTCATCTTGTTGATGTTCCTATAATTAAGCCTTTTTTCACTTATGATTTTGTCTTATAATAGTTCAATTATTAGACCAGCCAAAGAATTGACAACAGATGAAGCAAAAAGTTTTCTTCTCCTACACATTCATTCCGTCGTTGAGAACTGACCTTGGTGTTTCATATCCAAAAGAAACTGAAAAGAGAGAACGTGGGAGAAAGAGGAACAGTAGCTTTCCTGCTTTGCCAGGCTGAGGAGGCTGAGGCAGGTTAGGGCCTTCAGAACTGCAAGGCCACCCAGAGGAAGGGCTGGGGGTTTGTTGGGAAATAAGGACCCACCTGGTTTGGCCAGGAGTCCTTTGTGCTGTCAGCCTTGTTCATTGGGTGTCCTGGGTGGTACTGATTTCCTCATTTAAAAAAAAAAAGGTTAAGAGGACTGACTGAGTGGCTCAGTCTGATCAGCGTCCCACATCTGCTCAGGTCATCACGTCACAGTTCATGTGTTCTCACCTTGCACTGGGCTCGCTGCCGTCTGCGTGGAGGCTGCTTGGGACCCTCTGTCCCTTCTCCCTGCTCTTCCCCTGCTCTCGGATCCTCTCTGGGTCTCTCGTGTCTGTGTCAACAATAAATACACTTGAAAAAACTATTTAAAAAGGTTAAAATGGCAGGGGGCAGTTGCCCCAAATAGAAAACCAAGGTTACTTAGTTTACTCTCAACCCATGCTATGTTTAAATGCAGTCGTTTTGATTTTTGTTCAACCTTACATTTTTAAGGGATTTCAATTTCGGTCACCAGGACAACATGTAGTAAGACCATTTCGTATTATATTATGAACAACATCAATATTTCCTAGAGTCGCAAAGAAAGAAAACACACAGAAAAACAAAAAATTACTCCAAAAAAACACAGGGCAACACCAAATTTCACTGAAAACCTTGAGCCATTCATACAGAATTTTCATATAATGCCGATGGGAGTATAAAAAAGTACATTCTAGGGGCGCTTGGGTGGCTCCGTTGGTTGGGCCCCCGACTTTGGCTCAGGTCATGATGTCGCAGTGGAGGAGTTGGAGCCCCCTGTCAGGCTCTGTGCTCACAGCTCAGCTGAGCCTGCTTCACCCTCCGTGTCTCCCTTTCTCTCTGTGCCTCCCCTGGGCATGCTCTCTCTTCCTCTCTCTCTCTCTGTCTCTCTGTAAGAAATAAATATTAATTTTTTTAAAGTACACTGTATTTGGAAAGCTATTTGGCCGTGACCTAGGAAAATAAACTTTCTTACTGAAGGGCAGCAGTTTTTCACCTCAAATTATGTCTCTTTGCCTAAGGATTATTTTAATCTGACAAAGGAAAAGCTCTGAAACCCAGGACATTTCATTTGTAAGAGACATTTGCATGTACAAGGGAAAGTTCCATTTGGAAGGGTGGCTCCCTCTGTGCAGCAGAAAGAGGGAGAATGTGTAAATCTCCAGAAACTCTGATCAGTGGAGACAGCATGGATTTTCATCTGAGCAAGGACCCGAGCCTTGGTTCCTGTGCTTTGCCTGGTCACCTCCCCAAATGCTTCCCATCAGGATCACCTGTGGAGTTTCAAGAAGGTTCCTTGCTGCTGCCCTCCCCCTCAGCTTCCCTGAGGTGGGTGGGAGGAAACAACAGTGTTGTTTTAGTCAGGTGCTCCCTGGGATTCTGTTGCAGGGCCATTTACCTCAACACCAGGGACTCCTGGTCTCCTGCTTCAAAGAATGAGGAGTGGACACAAAATGAGCAACAGATAAAAGTTGATTGGAGTAAAGGCGAGGGAGAGTCCTAGGAAAGCTCTAGGTAAAGGGAGGGGCATTGCAGGGTGAAAACCCAAGACAATAGGCAAGGACCTTTGTTTTATTGTTGTGGAAATCTGGTCTGGATCGCTGGGGGAAGAACTACTGCGTCTAAGACATCTTGGAAGGGAGGAGGTTTATGTTACACCTGAGGGCTCAGAGGAGATCATTCTCCAGAGGGCTGAGCCGGGAACAAAGGCGGTCATTTGCTTATAAAGTTAAAAGAAGCCCACTCATAAGGGCAGCGGCGTTTAAAGCTGATTGGATGTTTAGGGGTAGGTGACTTGGGGGCATCGCTATGCACAGGTAGGGAAAAGAAGTGGGAGTGGGGACACGCAGCCTGGGCAGTTCGCCATTATGACCTCTATGACCTCAAGGAGTTTTCCTTTATTTTCTCCATTAGGATGAGGGTCAGGTCTCTCCCACCGTCGTTCCCTTCCCCCCTGTTCCTTCTTAGGTCCGACACTTACTGGCTTCATGACTGTAGGTGCTGGTTTTCCACGGCTGATTGTCTCATTTCCATTGTATGAGGGGTGGTCTAAGGCCATACAGTTCCTTGTGGGTCTTAAGTTTCATGGCGTACTACTAATTTTTAGTTAGTTCTTTGGTCAAATTCCTGAGGGGAGCCTGAGGGGCAGTAGGTGGTGACTGTCACATTCTTAAGTGAAACCTTACACCTGAGGGATTATTGCTGTGATCAGACACTCACAGCTTTGTTCCAAAATGTGTTTTTCCCCATCCAGAGACCTCAGATCCTAATGTTTCCCTTTTGCCTACTGAATCCTATCATTTTGTATCCTAATTCTAAGTGAGGCCCAGGGTTAGGCAGGCAGGCTCCCCATTAATTTATTAGAGTTGAGAGGTGCCGAGGTGGCTCAGTAATTTAACCGTCTGACTTTGGCTCAGGTTATGGTCCTAGGGTTTGGGGGTTTGAGTGTCCCGTTGGGCTCTGTGCTGTTAGCTACGAGCCTGGAGCCCCCTTCAGAATCTGTGACTGCCTCTCTGCCCCTCCCCCAATCATGCTCTGTCTCTCAAAAAGTAAATAAAAATTAAAAATTTTAAAGAATTATGATATCAGTACAGGCCTGCCTCAAGGAGACGTAACAGGTCTCCTGTACAGGAGTTGGGGAGGGTCAGGTCGATGTAGCACACATTTTCTATGCTCAAGCAGAATTTGTGTGCCTGTGAGGGAAGGGAGGCTCCTGAAACCAGAGAAGGGAAACTCAGGGATTGGTTCCCAAGCAGGAGCTCACAGTTTGTGAACAGCTCCTGACACAAAGGACTAGGAAGTTGGGCCTTCTCTGCATTTCAAAGCTCTGCCTGCAGGCATGCAGTTTACTGGGGAAAAGGCTGTGTTGGTGGCTTCACAGAGATTTTCTATTTCAGCTGGGATTTCCCCACAAAGATCTTCTGAGAAGCAAATCTAGAGGAGAAGGTGAAAGAAGAAATGGCTAGATCGCAGGTAAGCCTTGTGGGCCTGGCCTGGGGCCCTGTTGTTTTTTTCTGGGGAAATTCCATGCACGTAGGAATCGCAGGGCACCTGGGTGACTCAGCCAGTTGAGCATCAGACTCTTTATGTGAGTTCAGGCCTTGATCCCAGGGACCTGTGCTCCAGCCTTGAGTCGGGGTTAAGATTCTTCTTCCCTTTCCTCTGTCCCTCTTCCCTCAGTTTGCATTCTCTTCTCCCTCCCTCTCCTTCTCTCTCTCTCTCTCTCTTTCTTTCTCTGTCTCCCTCCCTCCCTCCTTCTGAATCTCTCTAATTCTCTGTCTCCCGCCCTTCCTCCCCGCCGTCTCTCTGTCTCCCACCCCCCACCCTCTCTCTCGCTCTCTCACCCTACCTCCCTCTCTCTCTCAAAGTGTGGTCATGTCTCCTCACTGAGGAGAGAAAACACTAAGACAACTTGGCTATACGAGTACCTGACCACGTCCCTCTTGACCTTGTAGTAAGAGACCAATGGGTGCAACTGGATGTTTGTGTGTTACCATATATGGGAGACACAGAATTAAAACCTATATAAAAACTATACCATGTGGTGTTCAGGGCTCAGTCTTTGGGTACAAACCCCACTGAATTATGCCAGCAGCAATGAATTTGTTTCCTGAAGAGAAAAGTCTGTGTGTGAGAATCCCACTACAACAGAAATCTCAAAAAAGAAATCAATGATTTATTTTAGTTCTGATGGTTCTGCTTTATGTTTCCACCTAATTCTTACCTTCTCAGAAATGATACTCCAGGTAGGTGGTTAGAGCCCTCCTCCCCTGTGTCCCAGAGACTCCTCTCCCTTCTCTCCAACCTACCTTCCAGCAAGGCATCGACAGTTGTCACTTTCAGTTAAAGTCCTGCAAGTATTGAAAATAGTCATTTTGCGACAGATTCAGATGGGAGGGTGTTGAGTCCAAGGTTCATGTTGCTGATGGGGTCTGGCCCTGGGGTTGCACTCAAGGAAAACCGTTCCCACTTAGTTCTGATCCCAATGCTTTCTCCATTCTGGGTAGAATAGGATTCTGAGAATATGATTCTGAAACACATAGGATGGATAGGAGGCACAGAATAACCTGGAAAGTTCCTTTTCGTTAGGATGTGTAAAAGCTACTTGAGAATATTGTAGATATTACAAGACATGGAAACTATATGTGACTGAAGGCTGAATAAATCCACTGTTTCTTCAAAGTAGTTTCTATTCTGACTTGCTGTTTGGGGGTCACAAGAACACACCGGTGGTCCTGTGTCCTGGGGTGTGCCTCAGGCACTGAGATCGCTTTGTTTCCTTACATCTGACGTTACCTTCTTTTACTTGGCTTTGTGTCCTTGCCAGATTTCTCCCCTGGAATGTAATGTAATTTTCCTTCTTTTCAGTTGAAATGTTTTTCAGGAAGATTCTCTGATCGATTTCTAGACACCACCATATTTAAAGTGGAAACTTCTTTTCCCACTTTCACTTTCCCTGTTGTTTTTTTCCCCAAGTTTATTTATTTTGAGAGAGTCAGAGCAGGCGCAGTGGAGTTGCAGAGAGAGCGCATGAATCCCAAGCAGGTTCCCCAGGGTCAGTGCAGAGCCCGACTCAGGGCTCAAACTCACAAAATTATGAGACTTTGACCTGAGCTGAAATCAAGAGTCTGATGCTTAACTGATGAGCACTCAGCCGCCCCCCCCCTTTTTTTTTTTTTGCCATTTCTAGGGAGGAGAACAAAGCCCAAAGAAATGTAGATAAACTTAAATTTTCTTACAACTTGTAACCCACTGGGAAATACTTGAGACTGGCAGAGGAAGATATTCCTCAAGGAATTTACAACTGCTTTAATGTTAATGCTTTTCTGGAGGCAAAAAGCAAGTTTAGCTTGACAATAGTCAGACTTCCGGGATCCTGTGAAGTTCTTTTACCTATGAAAAGCCCTTTCTAAACTTTTATTTCTACCCCTCTCATCTTAAAGTATATAGTCAATGGCTCCTCACTATCAAACTGCAGCTCATTCTATCCATAGATCATGTCTCTGTGCTTTAATAAGATCAGCCTCATTCACCAAAAAGGCCTCAGGAATACTTTCTCGCGCATAAATTTATTCCTGATGCACCTCAGGTCAGTTTCTTTTCTTTTCTTTTTTTTTTTTAATTTTTAAAAATGTTTTATTTATTTTTGAGATAGAGACAGCGTGAGCAGGGGAGGGTCAGAGAGAGAGGGAGACAGAGAATCTGAAACAGGCTCCAGGCTCTGAGCTATTCCTCAGCACAGAGCCCGATGCGGGGCTTGAACCCACGAACCGTGAGATCATAACCTGAGCTGAAGTCGGACGCTTAACCGACTGAGCCACCCAGGTGTCCCACCTCAGGTCAGTTTCCATGGGGCAATGAAGGTTCTCACTTTTGTGTAGTAGATCTAATGACCTCTGGGAGTTGAGGTTCTAAATCAGTCAGACCTTCATCCCACAGGTTTTTATGTCACTGCATTGTCATGACACAGACATTCTCTTCTATTTACTTCTTTGTATTTTCAGAAAGAGTAGAATCACATAATTAACATGTTTGAGCACCATAACATCCTGAAGTACCATAGAGCACAAGTGATGACTGTAACAAGGTGCCCCTATCAATTAGCAGTGCCTGGATGGCTCAGCTACTTATGTTTCCACTCAGTTTCAGTGCAGGTCATGATCTCAAGGTTCATAAGATAGAGCCCTATGTCAGGCTTCATGCTAACCTTAGGAGGACTCTTTGGATTCTCTCTGTCTCTCCCCTCCCATGCACCTACAATCTTTCTTTCTCAAAATAAATAAACATTAAAAAAAAAAAAAAAAACAACTTCCAAGGTGCCTGGGTGGTTCAGTTAGTTAAGTATCTAACTCAACAGAGGTCACAATCTCAGGGTTCATGACGTCGATTCCCACATCTCTCTCCCCCACACACATAGGATTCTCTTTTCCCTCCCTGTTTCCTCCCTCCCTCACTTGTGTGCGCTCTCAAAAAATAATTTTAAAATAATTGAAAAGATTTCCAAGAAAAAGTACGTTATGGGATCACTAAGTACTATAGTCAAAATACTTTTCTTGAGGTGCTGCATGGTACAAGACAGGTAATTTATTGACGTAGCACAGGGACAGAACCCGTGGGCTAACAGAACTCTACTTTGGCTATAGAAAGCTTATATCTTCATGGGGGAGGGTAGGTGCCCAGAATACTCGATCACAAATCTTGCTTGAAATTTCTGTTTGTAAAGTTACTTCTGCACAATCTCTGTTGCTTATTTTCAGTTCAATATTAACAATTAGAAGACCCTTCAAAAAATGGCGCATCCATGGATTCTTGGGTGGCTCAGTCACAGCCTGGAGCCTGCTTGGGATTCTTTGTCTTCCTCTCTCTGCCTCTTCCTCTTTTACACCATGCTTGCCCATGCCCTCTCTCATAATATAAGTAAACATTAAAAAGAAAAAAAAAAAAAGAATGGAGGAAGCAGTCTTTATTTGATGCTTCCCAAAACTATGCAGGGTTAGGTCAGCCTTCTGCGGTGAAGGTGAACATATTTCTTTGGCATCCCTCATCATAGTAGATTCAGAAATAAAAGCTGTTATATTTATATCATTCTATATGTTTGTGTTGATAGTGTAAGTAAAAGACCTGAGCATCATCATCTGCAACTAGATTGAGGAGTTTGATGTCATTGAAATGTTCTTTGTTTGGTTGGTTTTTTATTCATTTTTTTTTTATAAAATTTTTTTAATGTTTTATTTATTTCTAGGAGAGAGAGAGAGAGAGAGAGAGAGACAGTGTGAGCAGGGGAGGGTCAGAGATAGAGGGAGACACAGAATCCGGAACAGGCTCCAGGCTCTGAGCTGGCAGTCAGCACAGAGCCCGACGCGGTGCTCAAACCCACGAACCGCGAGATCATGACCTAAGCGAAAGTCGGACGCTTAACCGACTAAGCCACCCAGGCGTCCCTATTCATTTTTGAGAGAGACAAGGAGAGGCAGTGAAAGAGAGGGTGAGAGAATCCCACACGGGTTCCACACTGTCAGCACAGAGTCAGAGGTGAGACTTGAACTCAAGAACCTTGAGATCATGACTTAACCTGAAAATAAGAATTGGACACCTACCTGACTAAGCTACCCAGGCACTGCTCATTAAAACTGGTTTCTAGTCACCCTGATAATTTTCTACTCTATCATTTCTAATCTATATAACTGCTTTCAAAATGTATGGATGTGTGCTTGGAACGTATAGAGGTAGATCGGTTTTGTGTGCATATCTTCTTACCATCCTTCTTTTTAGGTTTGACACCTGCTATGAACACTGATTGAGGATCCAATCTGTGTATTAACCTGTGTGTTATTTTAGATCAACTCTAGGTCAGTTTACCTGGGTTAAAATCTGATCTGTTCCAGGGACAGGATGCTTGACAAAAGATTCACTAAAAACAGAAGAATAATGTGTTGTCTTAGATTATTATTATTTATTTTTCATGAATTTATGAGAAACTGTTAGATGCTCTCTACTAACCAGAAAATGCTTGGAAAACCTTTCTGCCTTTTTTTATTTTTTATTTTTTTCAAAATGTTTTATTTATTTCTGAGAGAGAGAGAGAGAGAGAGACAGCATGAGCAGGGGAGGGTCAGAGAGAGAGGGAGTTACAGAATCTCAAGGAGGCTCCAGGCTTTGAGCTAGCTGTCAGCACAGAGCCCGACATGGGGCTCTAACTCAAGAACGGTAGGATTATGACCTAGCCAGAAGTCTGACACTTAACCGACTGAGCCACCCAGACGCCCCGCCTTTTTGCTAGTTTGGTAGAACCTGTAATTGCTGTAAAACCCGTTCAGTTCAAGTACTCGAAGAGTTCTTGTCATTGAATTCTTCCTCTTTGTTATTGAACTATGTATCCCTTGGCCCATAGACTACGGCCTTGTTAGAAATGTAGACACCTACCTGCATTTCCTAGAACTCCTCAACAGAATCTGCATTTTAGCAAGATCTCCAATGCACTCTTGTGAATTCTGATTCATGTTAGAATATGCTAGGTATAGGGGCGCCTGGGTGGCTCAGCCGGTTAAGAGTCCAACTTCAGCTCAGGTTGTGATCTGGGTTCGTGGCTTCGAGTCCGCGTCGGGCTCTGTGCTGACAGCCAGCTCAGAGCCTGGAGCTTGTTTCAGATTTTGTGTCTCCCTCTCTCTCTGACCCTCCCCTGCTCACACTGCCTCTCTCTCTCAGACGTAAAAAAGAAAACAGAAAAAGAATATGCTAGGTATATTCTAACTCACCAAAACTTTCCATTAAGAAATAGACAGCCACATGGCTCAGTCGGTTGGGCATCCGACTTCAGCTCAGGTCATGGTCTCACAGTTTGTGAGTTCGAGCCCTGAGTTGGGCTCTGTGCTGACAGCTCAGAGCCTGGAGCCCACTTTGGATTCTGTGTGTCCCTCTCTCTTTGCTCCTCCACTGTTCATGCTCTGTCTCTCTCTCCTTCAAAAATAAATTAATAATCGCAAAAAAATTTTATAAAATAGACACATGTACTGTCCTTCAAAAATAAACAATTACAAAAAATTTTTTTAAAAATAGACACTACATGTACTATATGATGTAAATGCAGAATTCAAATATGTGTATGCCTGTGTTGATGCCTTCATTTTACAAATTCTCTTGAATAAACACAATATTTATATTGGTTCATACCTCAAAGTTAAAGAACATATTAGAGCATAATACTGTGTCACAAAATCGTTTTACTACAGAAATTAAGAAATTATTCTAAGCCAGACCAGTTCTCCTAATATTACTGAACTAACAGGAGTTTATTCCTTGGTGAATCACAAAAAACTCTACCAGGTGGGAATGTCAGAGAAAGGAAAATTGATTTACTGGAAATAAGGAAATCATAGGGTATAACTTCCAAACCAGAGATGCATAGAAGGAAGAATGTTTTCCTTTAATTTTTTTTTTAGTTTGAGAGACATAAAAAACAGAAGAGGGGCAGAGAGAGAGGCAGAGAGAGAATCTGAGGCAGCCTCTGCACTATCAGCACAGAGCCCAATGAGGGTTCTAACGCACAACCTGTGAGATCATGACCTAAACTGAAACCAAGAGTCGGATGACTAAGCCACGGAGACACACCAGAATGGTTTCTGTGTATTTAGGGTTAGGGTGGATATTTAGAAAGGGGAGGCGGGAGATATAGTGGCATATGAGCCTTAAGAAAACAGTTGTATACATTCTCTGTATGTTACACAGTAAATGACATTTGTGCTCCTGTTGGGTTGTAATCTTAGTATTATAATGAGGTAAAAAGGGAGCTCTGGAATGGCTCAGTCCCTTGAGTTTCCATCTCTTGATTTAGGCTCAAGGCACACCCTAACAGTCTTGAGATCAAGCCCCAAGTCAAGCGCCTCGCTAAGCATGGAGCCTGGTTGGAATTCTTCTCTCTACCCCACCCATACTTGTGCTCTCTCTCTTTGAGGAAATAAACATTAAAAAATATACACATAATGAGATAAAGGTAACTGTCCTCACTCCATGCTTTATCTTAATGTTCATCTGCATAGATGTGAGTCAGGGGTTAAGCTCAAATTGAGCCAATTCAAGCTCTTCCTCATGACAGTCATTATCTTTTGTCAGATACTCTCTGTTTCCACCACAGGACACTGCCCATGGGGTGTTTTGCCTGAAGCAAAAGGGAGGTGTAAATAAGAGGCTAAGTAAAATGAGGGACTAGGGTCAGTGAGCACATGCAGGTAAGCAGTGAAGATTGGTCATGGAGTCCAGCTGGTGACATTATCTCCCTCTTGCATCTTAGGTACCATTATAACCTTCTCATGTGACCACTTGGTAACTGTGGTATTTTTGCAGGAACTGCTGACCTTCAGGGATGTGGCCATAGAATTCTCTCAGAAGGAGTGGGGATGCCTGAGCCACAGTCAGCGGGAACTGTACAGGGATGTGATGTTAGAGAACTATGGACACCTCCTCTTCTTGGGTGAGGATAACTCCTTCCAAATTTCCTAAACCACACTCAGGGGTTTTGTTCCTTGTTTGAAGACTGTCTCTTGGAAGCTTTCTCTTTGCATGACTGGGATTCACTTACCTACAGTAAGGGAAAGAAGTAGGGGTTGGTAGACGTAGAGAATAATCATCACGATGTTTCCTTTCAGGTGAGTTTTCCCTTCCTTAGAGTATCATCATCATTTCTTAGATTAATGGCAATTCTAAAAATTGGGTGGCATTAAATAGTATTTCCATCTTCAATACGGATTTCTACCCATTATGGTAGTGGTAATACTCGAAAGTGGAGATCACGATGTGAACCTTGGAAATCTCTCCTGTTTTCCAAAGGGACTGCTGGGCAATCGTATTTGGAATGATGTTCCAGAATTCTAGAATGTCCTCTCGTCTCTACTGAGGCCAATACTGGTTTGAAAGGTAGAATCTCCAGCAATACTTCTATTCTGTTGTTCTAACAAACAGGTCTTGTTGTGTCAAAGCCGGCCCTGGTCATCTTTTTGGAACAAAAGAGGGAGCTATGGGATGTGAAGAGAAAGGACACAGTAGCCTCATGCCCAGGTAGGTGAGAATGAAGGAAGCAGATGACAGAGATGAGGTCCCAATGTGATGGAGGAAGACAGACCTTAAAATGTGGTTTGAGCAGCTCTTCTTGAATGGAAATTAGTTTGAGAAACCTAGTTTCATGTCTCTTCTTTTTACAGAGGGACATGTGCTTTCCAACACACCCCACTCTCACATTCTCTAAGGATTCTTCTTCAGTGCCACCAAAGGTCCTTCACATCCACAGTGAGGGCCCCCCTATCTCATTGGTTCTCCATTGCTTTGAGGGTTTGGGGAAATCTCTGTAGTTCTGAGGAAGTCTGTTAGTTCATTCTGAGTGTTTGTCTTGTGTGAGAAGTGTGTCAGGGTAGTTGTAGGCACATTGGGGTTTGGTGCAGAAATCCCAGGAACATTGGGGACAGATACCTGTTACTTGGTTTATGGCTTCCAATATATGGAGGTTTTAGTCTTAATTGTACAAAATTGAAACCCACTATTTTCATCAGATAATAAATCACCTCCGTATAATGAGAAAATTAACCCTTTATTTCACTTCAAAAGTTTAGTTTTTAGGGCGCATGGGTGGATCCGTTGCTGAAGCCTCTGACTTCAGCTGAAGTTATGACCTTACAATCAGTGAGTTTTTTATTCCTGCACAGGGTTCTGAAAACAGAACAGAGGAAGCTTGGAATTCTATCTCTCTTCTATTCCCCTACTTAGTCTGTCTATCTCTCTCTCTCTCCAAAATTAAGGAAAATAAACTTAGAAAAAATAAGAAAAGTTTGTTTTTTGACAGTATTAACTAAAATCAGAAACTTCCTGGGGCGCCTGGGTGGCTCAGTCAGTTAAGCATCCAACTTTGGCTCTGTTCATGATCTCACTGTTAGTGGCTTCGAGCCCCGCATCGGGCTCTGTGCTGATTGCTAGCTCAGAGCCTGGAGCCTGTTTCAGATTCTGTATCTCCCTCTCTCTCTGATCCTCCCCTGCTCATGCGGTCTCTCTCTCAGAAATAAATAAAAAACATTAAAAATAAAAAAAGAATTTAAACAAGAAATTTCCAGTCTATATGTTCCATTCCTCAGTGGTGAAATAATTACAGCTTGTATTATTTTCCTAGAATTTCTACATAAATTCATGTCACAGGGGAGATAGAACATTTAGAATTCAAAACTTGCAGCCTATAATAAAATCTCAATCGTTATATTATTTCTTAATAATTGAATCATTTTATAATTTTGTCATGTATAATATGAAGTTCCTGTGAGTTTGTCATATGTGTTCTCACTTTCTGAGAAGTTATATATGAGATCATATTATGATTTATTATATCAAATAGTTTTTAAATTTTTTGTAATATTTATTTTACAAAGACAGAGTGAGCAAGGTAGGAAGGAAAGAGAGGGACACACAGAATCTGAAGCATCCTCCTGGCTCTGAGCTGACAGCATGGGGTCCGCCCCGGGGCTCCAACTCACAGACCACGACATCGTGGCCTGAGCCGAAGCTGGACGCTGGACTTACTGTGCCACCCACACCCCTGTGGCCATAATACTATCTCTGAATGTGCACCCATGAAAAAGGCACATTTTGAATTATCGGCATGTCTTCATGCACAGGAAAATTGTAAAGTATGTTCATTAATATCAACCATGGAAAGCTCTAATGAAAGCCCTTATGAATTAAGCACTTAAAAGACATTATTACACAGAATTTAAGGGTATAGCCCATTTTGTAGAATCATGCAAGCAAAACACTTTCATTTCGTTTAAAGTTTTTGGTTCCCATGTATTCTGAGAAATGGAGAGAGAGAGTGGAGGAGGGGTAAAGAGAGAGGAGAGAATTCCAGGCAGGCTCCACACTGTCAGTGCAGAGCAGGATGTGGGGTGGAACTCACAAATGAGATGATGGCCTGAGCTGAAGCCAAGAGTCAGAGTCTCAACCCTCTCTGAGCCACCCACGCACCCCAAACCTTTCATTTCTTAACATACAAACAACATCAAAGTGCTAAAATATGCCAAAAATAAGTTTATAAAACGAATATTGGGATTAAATTTACATACAATCTGAGTGATGTAGAAAAACTAATGATTTCAGGGGCCTTTGTGGCTCAGTAAGTTAAGTGTCATGATCTCACAGTTTGTGGGTTCAAGTTTCCCATTAGGCTCTATGCTGATGACTCAGAGAATGGGGCCTGCCTCAGATTCTGTGTCTCCCTCTCTTTCTGCCCATCCCAGTCCCCCCGCCACACACTCTCTCTCCATCTCTCAAAGAATAAATAAACATTAAAAAAGATAAGTATTTTTTTAAAAGAAAAAGTAATCATTCCTTTTTCCTGATGTTGAAGTTCTCTGTTTTTAAGTTTTGTGTATTAGATATTTCAATTCTATTCACCAGACAGTAGAAAGTGAAATGCCTTTATTTTTATTCTTTACCTTTCAGCTGTATCATCAAATGATACTAAGAGCCTCCTTCCAAAGATTTTCATAGAAACTTCTTTCCAAAGAGTGTTAGTGGATAGGTATAAATATAGTTCCCTTGAGAATGGACACTTTATGACAGACTGGAAAAAGGATGGGGAGAGAAAAGGGCATCAAAGATATCTGGGGACTCCTTTTCCAGAGAACGATTATGAATGTAATAAATATGGGGATGTTTTTTATCAAAACAACAAGCTTATTACACATAAGACTATACAATTGGGAGAGAATCCTTGTAAATATAATGAATGTGGGCAAATTCCTAGCATGTCCTCCAATGTTGGTGATCATCAGAGGATTCATGTGGGAAAAAACCCATGTACATGCAATGAACCTGGGGACATGCTTAGTCAGTCATCAAGACTGCATATAAATAAGACAATCCAGACTGGACTGAAAGGTTACAATATTAAGGAATGTGACAGAGCCTTAAGCTGGCACTCAGCACAAATTGAACATCAGCCAGTACATACTGGAGACAAACCTTACAAATGTGAAGAATATAGTAAAACTTTTAATTATGGCTCATCAGTAAATGGACATAAACTAATCCTTACTGGAGAGAAACCTTACACACATAAAAATTGTGAGATGGCCTTGACCCAACACTCTCCTCTTATTGAACGTCACAGAACCCACACTGGAGAGAAACTTTACCAATGTAAAGAATGTGGCAAGTCCTTTAACCGATCCTCAGACCTTAATTACCATCACAGAATCCATGCTAGAGAGAAACCTTACCAATGTAAAGAATGTGGCAAGGCCTTTACCCATGCCTCAATCCTTTACCAACATAATCGAACCCATACTGGAGAGAAACCTTACCAATGTAAAGAATGTGGCAAGGCCTTTAATAAGGCCTCAAACCTACACAAACATGTCAAAATCCATACTGGAGAGAAACCTTACCAATGTAAAGAATGTGGAAAGTCCTTTACCCAGTCCTCAAACCTTTACAAACATGTCAAAATCCATACTGGAGAGAAACCTTACCAATGTAAAGAATGTGGCAAGTCCTTTAAATGGCCCTCCATCCTTAAGCAACATCAGAGAATCCATACTGGAGAGAAACCTTACCAGTGTAAGGAATGTGGAAAGGCCTTTAACTCTCCCTCCACTCTTCATCAACATCAGAGAATCCATACTGGAGAGAAACCTTACGAATGTAAACAGTGTGAAAAGGCCTTTAACTCTCCCTCCACTCTTCATCAACATCAGAGAATCCATAGTGGAGAGAAACCTTACCAGTGTAAGGAATGTGGAAAAGCCTTTAAGTCTCCCTCCACTCTTCATCAACATCAGAGAATCCATTCTGGAGAGAAACCTTACCAATGTAAAGAATGTGGAAAAGCCTTTAAGTCTCCCTCCACTCTTCATCAACATAAGAGAATCCATACTGGAGAGAAACCTTACCAATGTAGAGAATGTGGAAAGGCCTTTACCCAGAACTCATATCTTACTCAACATCACAAAATTCATACTGGAGAAAAACCTTACCAATGTAGAGAATGTGGCAAGTCCTTTACCCAGAACTCAAGCCTTTATAAACACCACAGAAACCATTTTGGAGAGAACACTTACCAATGTAAAGAATGTGGCAAGTCCTTTGGTTACCCATCAGACCTCACCAAACATCACCGAATCCATACTGGAGAGAAACCTTACCAATGTAAAGAATGTGGCAAGTCCTTTAAATGGCCCTCCATCCTTAAGGAACATGAGAGAATCCATACTGGAGAGAAACCTTACCAGTGTAAGGAATGTGGAAAGGCCTTTAACTCTCCCTCCACTCTTCATCAGCATCAGAGAATCCATACTGGAGAGAAACCTTACCAGTGTAAGGAATGTGGAAAGGCCTTTAACTCTCCCTCCACTCTTCATCAACATAAGAGAATCCATACTGGAGAGAAACCTTACGAATGTAAACAATGTGGAAAAGCTTTTAAGTCTTCCTCCACTCTTCATCAACATAAGAGAATCCATACTGGAGAGAAACCTTACGAATGTAGAGAATGTGGAAAGGTCTTTACCCAGCACTCATATCTTACTAAACATCACAGAATCCATACTCAAGAGAAATTTTACCATTGTAAAGAACGTGGCAAGTCCTTTATCTAACACCCACACCTTATTTAACATCACAGAATTCATACTAGATTGAAACTTTACAAGTGTAAACAATATGGTCAGATCTTTTACTGACCCTTACACCTTACTCGACAGCACTGAATTCATACTTGATAGAAAACAATGTAAAGAATGTACTAAGGTCTTTAATCACTCTTCAATCTTTACTCATTATCACAGAGTTCATACCGGAGCAAATCTTCCACATTTAGGAATGTGAGAAACGTTTTGTGGACTGCTCACCCCTTGCTTCGCATTGGAAAATTTATGTTGGAGAATAATCACTGAATACTAAAGAATGTGGCAAGGCTTTGAAGCATTGCTAAATGCTGACTCCTGATCAGAGACTGAATACTGGGGAGGATTTTGCAAATATAAAGAATTTGGGAAGCCTATTCATCAGATGTGAAGCTTCATTCTACACCACAGCATTCATACTGTAGAAAAAATTTAAATTGTAAAAAATATGGTAAACCCTTTATGACTGATCAACATTAGTTGGCATCACAGACTTTATAGTGAGAAGAAACATTACAAAGGTAAAGAATGTATACATCCTATAGTTGGACCTCACGACTTGCTCCATATCATAGCTAACTTACAGGATAGAAAGTAACATGTACAGTAAAAAAAAAAGCAGTGCTTATAAGTGCAATTTGATCCTTAATCAATATCCAAAAGTTCACATGAGATTTATATTCTACAGACATAATGAATGAGGAAAGGCCTTCAATTAAATGTATGCTTTAGCAAACACCAGCCAGTGCATAAAAGGTTACTTGAAAGATTTAAATATTCAGAAAAATATTGAACTGAACATTAGCTGTCAATAAGCATTACAGAATTCCCAATAGAGACTAGTATATCAGACTGTATTCAGACATTCATCAACATACTGATGATAAGGGCTAATACAATGTTAAACACAATGTGTATGCTATTATGCCTCAAGAGATTGATTGGGTCAATCTTTTAAATGTTTTTTATTTTTGAGAGAGAGCAGGAGCCAGGAATGGGGAGAGAGAGTGGGAGACAGAGTACAAAATAGGCTCCGGGCTCTGAACTGTCAGCATAGAGCCCGACTGGGTGCTTAAACTCATGAACTGCAAGTGCACGACCTGAGCCAAAGATTAATGCTTAATCAACTGAACCACCCAGGTGCTCCTAAATAGATCAATTTTTGCATAGGCATCATTAATTTCAGTCAGTGCTCTGCTTTTTGTCACATCAACCTTCTCTGACATTTGTGACTAGAAAATATTAGTGTATTTTCATTCTCATAAAACTTCCAAACTTCATTTATTCCAAATGGCTTTGGAAAATTATGTGACTATTGGTGCATTAAAGACATGACATGCCCTTCTTCATTAGGTGTGACTTATGTCTCATTCTCCACGGAAGATAAAGGAAAACATAATACACAATACATAAAGAAGATCTACATGGAGATGCTGTTGTTGGTTAAACATTGGTGCAAGTTCTGATGAAAAGGTGTTCAAAACATCATTCTTTTCCCTGTATTAAAGCTAAAATCTTATTGAATATTACAAATAAAATAATTTCCCAACTGGACTTTAAGGGAAAAAAGATGTGGCAGTGCAGTGAAACACCGGAATATCTTCACTACAGCAAGAGTTAGAGAATGTCAGTTGTTGTGTTTGAAGTGATGAAATGCTCACAGAAGTTCAAAAGGGCATAACTAACTTTTCCCCAAAATAGCATAGAATTATAAATACAGAGTTTTCGAGAATACCTCAGGCCTGAAAATTACAGACGTCTGAATTCGCACATCATTTTATCAACAAATAACTTTCTGAAGGCTTGCATTCTAGATATTGAACCATGCTAATAGGACGGATTGGACATGAATAACTTAATCTATGTGTTACCTTAATACATTTAATTAATAAAACAATTTTTTAAATGTGTTTCTATGGATTCTACAGCATGAAGTCTTATCCCATAACCAATGTTAACCTATCTCGTGATTAAATACTGTAGGAAAGAGATGGAAAGTAAGAAAATGTGAAGATGTCTTTCCACTGTAAGGTGGGAACCTGAAGTGGCTCAATTTTCAGAACTGCAGAGTCACAGGCAGCTCTTGGTCTCATCATCTGATGAATAAAAGTCATAGAGATATGGAATTGACAAATCTGGGATTCTGAGGATGAGGGAAGTGCCATTTCATCTTCATGATTTAACTGAGTTCCTGTGTATTACTGAGGACCAGATGCTCTAATTAGGATGACAATGATGCCTGTGATGCTCAGGTCTTGGTCAGTGGCAGTTATGGAGGAGGGCATATCGGATGATGTAAATCATTATGGGTATTGCTGTAAAATGTCACACGTTACAGTAGGTATTGGAGATGACGCTCAAAGGGCCTGGACACAGTGGGATAGGTTCAGAGACAGGGACCCGATGAGATTTATTAGAAACACCTATTATTTGACCCGTTTTCATTCTCTGAAGCAGGGGCTGTAGACAACCTACAAAGCCACATAGGGAGTAGGGAGTTTTTAAAGGGGCGTCACAGAACTCCTGAGCATTGACATGCAGGGGAAGCAGTGGTACAGTGCTGAATCATTCTCCATATGACCTCAGGACTTGCTGGCATCAGAAAAGGCCACTTTGCTACCATGGTCAAACTTGAATTTCTAGGAACATTGGGATCCTTGTTTCCCCAGCAACAGTGGCCTGTTGAAATCTCAAAGAAGCAACAAGTAGTCAAGCCATAAGCTAGAGAGCATAGGTCAGTGTGTTAGATGTATGTACCCATGACAGTGCTTGGAACAGGTATAGTCTGAGAAAGTCTGTATTTGTAAAGTAACAGACACATCATTAAGGTAGTTTTTATGGAGCTTTTAGTCTGCACACACAGCTTTTACTCACGAGGTGCTGTGCTGGGTACCTCAGGAACGTGCATGTGAGTTAGCCTTCTCATACCTTAGGGCCTGAAAATGGGTGTCCAGTATTTCCCCCAGAATATAGATGCTGTCCCCTACCTTTCTGTTTCTTTTTCTCCCATAACATTGATTGTATAAAAGAGGAGCCAAAAATGGTTTGGAAGAATATGTGAAAGCATGAACTGGAACCTCAGAGAATGTTCTCATTATTGACAAAGAAGTAAACTGGCGTGTGACAGGAGAAATTCAAATTTAGTAGTATATGTATGGAGACTCCACAAACAAGGAAATTGCAAAGAAAGGAAAAGTAAGGTATACATGTCTTTGAAGAAAAGAGAAGGAAGGCAGGAAGAAGGGGAGGAAGGAAGAATAGAAGTCTGGGGCCTCCGGGGAAAGCATGTAATTCACAGGAAGATGAAAAGTAAGTATTTGATAAGCAAATGTTTTCTGGGCCGCTCTATAAACAGTAGGACATAGAAAACTTTGTTCACATGGTCCTTCCTGGGTTCCTCCCTGTTGACCATACCTAGCTTGTATCATAATGTAGTCCCGTGTGGTGAGTGCTCTGATCCTGGGCAGCTTTTCTATGTATATTATTTTTTAGAGAGGCAAGTGAAAAGTAAACATTCTTCATGAATCTGCTTAATTTTGATTGCTTATTAACACCAAATGATGTTTCTGCCAAAGTGGCCCATCAGAGAAGAGCCTGGGTGTGACTCATAGAAACTGTAGGAGATTTTGTTCAGTTTTGGTTCAGGTCATGACCTTGTGGTTCATGAGTTCAAGCCCCGTATTGGGCTCCCATGCTTACGTTGTGGAACCTGCTTGGGATTCTTGCTCTGTCTGCTCCTCTCCCACTCATGCTTTCTCTCTTTTGCAAAATAAATAAACTTTAAGAAAAATGTTGAAGTAAGTGACGGTCATCAAAGCATGGAGTAGAATGTTGTCAACTACTGAGGAAGGAAATGTTGACATGATACTGGCATCTCGAGGTTACAGCAGGGAGAGCTCTCAAGCCCTATCAATCAGAGTGAATGGCAGACTCAACAGGAAGAAAATGTCTTTAGCTTCCACAAACTCGACCTTCGAGGTACGTTATACTCTACTATTCCAGCCGGAGGAAGACATGTTTCTGTATCTTTCCCAGGCAACAGCACAACCACTGAAAACCCACATTCCTTCAAACTATCATTTTACTACAAAGACCTTTTAGTTGATAAAAGACTTTTTAACATATCCCTTTTCTCCAAAAAACCAGGACTCTTCTCTATTCTCTGGGCTCTGCTATTGTTTTGCGTCAACCTGTTTGTTACCAGTTCCAAATTCTGTTATTCCAGAATGAACCCATGTTTTGGTGGATAAGTAACTGGCAGTGATTATTTATAGGTTAAATGTAACAATGTTCACTTATGTTGGATGAATAAATATGGGATTTCTATTGTACAGCACAGCGACTGTTTTCTACACTTGAAATTTGCTAGAAGAAAGCATCTAAAGCATGCTCACCACACACACACTAGTCTTCACTATGTTGGGTGCGACATTTGTTCATTAGTTTGATTTGGGTAATGATTTTTAGGGTGGTAAGGTTAGGAGTCTACAGAATAAGGGACACAGAAGACAGATTTCTAAACATAAGAGAAGTCACATTAGTCATTTATGAATGACGCCCACTTACGGTCTATGACAGCAATACTTACCCAAGCATCTGTTTAGAAAATTTCCTGGGGAAGGGGCTCCTGGGTGGCTTAGTCAGTTAAGCGTCCGACTTTCGTTCAGGTCATGATCTCGCGGTTCGTGGGTTTGAGCCCCACGTCGGGCTCTGTGCTGACTGCCAGCTCAGAGCCTGGAGCCTGTTTCAGATTCTGTGTCTCCCTCTCTCTCTGACCCTCCCTTGCTCACACTGTCTCTCTCTCTCTCTCTCTCTCTCTCTCCTAGAAATAAATAAAAATATTTAAAAAAAAAAAGAATTATTCTAAAAAAAAAAAAGAAAAGAAAATTTCCTGGGATATATTAAAATTGTAGAATAACAGAGATCAGTAGTGAGTGATTTCTTTTTTTTTTTTAATTTTTAAATGTTTTATTTATTTCTAGGAGAGAGAGAGAGAGAGAGAGACAGCGTGAGCAGGGGAGGGTCAGAGAGAGAGGGAGACTCTGAAACATGCTCCAGGCTCTGAGCTGGCAGTCAGCACAGAGCCCAACGCAGGGCTCGAACCCACAAACCGCGAGATCATGACCTGAGCGAAAGTTGGACGCTCAACCAACTAAGCCACCCAGGCGCCACAGTAGTGAGTGATTTCTTAAAAAATGTTTTGTATTTATTTTTAACAGTGAGTGTATGAGCTTGTATGGAGAGAGGGGGAGGGGCGGAGGATCTCAAGCAGGCTCTGCATTGACAGCAGAGAGCCCCCTGCAGGCACATACTCACAAACCATGAGATCATGATATGAACCAAAGTCGACTGATCAAAGGACAGAGCCACCCAGGTGTCTTAGTAGTTAATGATTTTAAGGGAGCAAAAGAATGCAAAAACAAACAGCCACTAGTAGGCCTGCAGATGTTATAAGCATATAAGAGGCAATAAATCCATGATAGAACTCACTGCTGTTTCCAGAACAAAGACTGACTTGACTCACATTCTCTTGTGGATTTTGTGGAAATTGAACACCCATTATGAGCCCCCAAATAGTGGAGTAAGTGTGCCAGGGAACTGACGATGCCTATCCTTTCTGGTCCCATGACTTCAATCAACTATGACCTGGACTCTCAATTTAGGATGACCTTTGACTGATTTGAAAATCAAATGCCCTTTGCCACATGTCTTGACAAATATGCATGTGTGCTTAGTGTAAAACTCACCTGATTTTGTTGTTTGGGGAAATAGGTTGGGAAACATTCCTGGTGTTCTTTTGTTGTAAGTAAAACCGGTTCTTTTCCCATGTCTTGGTTGGTGGTATCTTGTTCCACACCCACCAAGAGTGAAATCAGTTGTGGATTATAATTTCACAGTGTGTGTGGATATTTACTGTTTTAACCTTCAGCAACAACTGGATATTCATAAATGGAAAACAAGGTGCTGAAAGAGTATGCACAAGAAGCACTGAGTTTAATGAGAAAGACTGAAATTTAGGCACCAAAACATGGGATTCTCTGCTCCCATATAACTGCTTTTGGTTTTCAGCAAAAAGTGAGCACCTACCATTGAGACTAGAAATAAAGGGCCAAACTAAATTTTCAACTCCTTCAATCTGTTCACTCAGGGGGAGTCCAGAGTGGGACCAGACCTGATAAGTCTTCTGAGTGGTGCTTTAGAGTGAGAGGGTTCTAGGCTTCTGAATTCTCTACCCTATGGTGTTTTGCCAGGTCTCTTCCTGAGTTTGTGCAGGGGACAGTGGCAGGCTGCTCTAAAATGTGCCCCTTTGCCATGTTGATTATTTTGAAAGAAAAGCTACTTAAGAAACAGCGTATGTAAAAGCAACACTGCCCCCCAGCTGTCCCCAGAAAACAGGAAATCAGTCTTCAATGTAATAGAGGCCTATCTTGCACAGAGAGAGGTAAAGAGATATTCTTACTACCACAGATAGGGAGTTTAGAGCTGAGCAGTCTTCAAGATCAAACCTTGTTACTCTTCACTAGTTTGCTACCACTACCCAAATTCCATTCAGATTTGTATAGTAATGGAAGATCCAACAGGAGTTCCCTGCTGTCAAATCCTCACAGATGTGTTTTCTCTTTTTCGCAAAGCATAAAAACTATCGGCATTGGTCCTTTCAATAGGTCTCAATTTCATAATTTGGTCTTTGGATGCATGTATTTTCTTTGTGATTTTTTTTTTCCCTCCTCTATACTGTCTCCGTCAATTTGATTCTTATAGCAGCTAAATTAGTCTTGAAAATTAAAGGAACATTAATCCTCCCCAAACAATTTTCCCATATTATTTTAAATAACCTAGGTGCAGTGTTGAACATGTGTACATGCCTACCTTCAAATAAGCAGTCTATTTGCATACAAAATTTATTTGCATATTAAAAATTGCAACTATTCTATTTGCATATTGAAATTCTTTTAAATCTGGATTAAACAACTTCTAAATTTGAGGCTCTTTTTGTAACACCTTATTATGGTGACAAGGGGGATAGTCACTGTGTCAGATACTGTTATGCCCGATTCGCGAGTCCCCTGAGATCCCCAAGGAGCTGACACCGATGCAAGTACAAAAGGGTCTTTATTACAAGCTCGAGCAGGGACTCCAATGCACCCCGAAGCAGCGGTGATGATATGGAGCCCTGAACTCGTGATCGCAGGGCTTTTTATTGTGATTACAGTGGAGTTTGGGGCGTTCCAGCTTGGCAGCCTCCTGATAGGCACAGGCTGTCTTGTCAGCACCCGATTGGTTTGGCCCATCTGGCCTGACTGCAAACTGCCAACCAGAACATCTTGGGATATAGGCACCTGTTTTAAACTGATTGGCTGTTGCCGTTGCTAGGGAAGTAACCAAGGGCAGAACCTGGGACTGGGTTCGGGCCTAGTTCACTCTCAAGATGGAGATTTATTCTAAAATGGAATCAGTTATGTTTAGGTATTACATTCCCCCCTCTTCTTGAGACTTCTGTGGACCCAATCATGGGTCCTCTAGGAGCTCAAGCTCTATTGAGTTATCTGTGTTTTGGGGATGTTGGTATTGTAACCGGAGGACCATTAATTGGATGGCCCCCCCAGCGTTCTTTCATAAATGTAACTAGTCTATTAAGAATGCAAGGTCCAAAGGTTAGTAACAGCAATAAAATCAGTGGGGGGCCTAATAAAGTAGAAATCAGGGTAGTGAGCCAAGGAGAGTTGTTAAACCATTTCTCGAATCAACTCTGGCTCAGTTCATGCTTTCTGCTGCAGTTTGAGCTTTATTGGATTCTCTTGGTCCTTGACGGCCCTCCAATCTGGATTTGGAGTCAGGCAGTTGTCCTTGTCAGCAAATGGGTCAGCTGGTTTGGCCCCAGTGTAGTGGACCCAGGCAGCAATGCCATCTACCTACAGGACCATTGGGGTGGTTAGTAGCACAACATAAGGTCCTTTGCAGCGTGATTCCAAGTTGCCCTGGCGGTGTCTCTTCACGTAGACCCAGTCACCGGGGCGGTACCTGTGTGGCTCCGGTGGTAGACCTGTTTCATAGAGGGCACGCAGTTTAGGCCAAACACGTTTATGAACCCATTGGAGGCCTCTGAGGTCTTGAAGGAGATGGGCTTCTTCGAACTCCTCAATGGTCTCATGCTATATGCGGGGTATGATAGAGGGTGCTTTACCAAACATGATCTCAAACGGAGTAAATCCCATTTGATATGGGGAATTATGCACCCTATATAGGCTAAAAGGGAGGAGGACCACCCACTCACCGCCGGTCTCAAGGGCCAATTTGGTAAGGGTCTCTTTTAAGGTTTTATTCATCCTTTCTACCTGTCCTGAGCTCTGGGGTCTATAAGCACAGTTTAATTTCCAATCAATCCCCAGGGTTGTGGCTAGGCTCTGACTTACCTTGGACACAAAAGCCGGTCCATTATCTGACCCTATCATCTGAGGAAACCCATACTTTGGTAGGATGTCTTCCAGCAGCTTCTTTGCCACCACCTGTGCAGTCTCGTATTTGATGGGTATGCCTCAGTCCATCCTGAAAAAGTGTCTACAAAGACCAGTAAGTACCTGTAGCCATACCTGCCAGGTTTTACCTCAGTGAAGTCAGTTTCCCAGTAGGCCCCTGGGCGTCTTTCTCTTAGACGTGTTCCAAGATTATGGGGATTCTGGGTAGCGTTGGTCAGTTGATAGGCTCTGCATTTGCTGACGATTTGTTCAATTTTGGAGTTGGCGTCTTTAATTTTAATGTGTGATTGTCTCACCAGGTCTTGTAGTCTTCTCTGTCCCATCCCATGTGGGATGCTCGGTGTATTTTTGACAGAACCCTTATTCCCATTTCCTCGGGCAGAATGATTTTGTTATCTGAGGACCTCCACCAGCCCTTAAGGTATTGGGTCATAGGCAGTCCTTTAATCCATTGTTGGTCCTCGAGTGAATAACGGACTCTCTGATAGGTTGGGGTCTCCCGGAATTATGAGTTTGACTGTCAAGGCTGGGGTGCCTTTCAGGGCTGCTTCTTTAGCAGCCCGGTCGGCCATTTTGTTGCCTCTGGCTGTCTCAGTTATGTCCTTTTGATGGCCTGGACAATGGATGATAGCTAGTTTTTTCAGGAGCCATAAAGATTTGAGGAGAGCTAGGTTCTCCTTTTTATTTTTAATAGTCTTTCCCTCTGCCGTGAGGAGCCCCCTTTCTTTATAAATTGCCCCATGGATTTGAGCAGTGGTGAAGATCGACTATCTGTGTAGACATTTAGGGTTTTTTTCCTTGCCCAGAGTTAAAGCTTTAGTGAGTGCAATTAGCTCAGCTTTCTGTGCTGAGGTCCCGGCTGGCAGGGGCTCCGCCCAAATGACCTTTTCAGTGGATACTACTGTGGCCCCGGCATACCTCAGCCCTTGATGTATGAAGCTACTGCCATCTGTGTACCAGGTGACTTCCGCACCTGACAACGGGACATCCTGCAAGTCCGGACGGGTGGCATGAATATGAGCCAGGATCTCGACACAATCATGGAGGGGAGCCTTCAAGTCCGGGTCAGGCAGCAATGTAGCTGGGTTTAGGGCCGTCAGGGCCTGGAAAATAATTCTGGGAGGGTTGAGTAGCAAAGTCTGATAATGAGTCATGCGGGCATTACTGAGCCATCGATCTGTTGGTTGCTTTAGAACTCCCTCTATTGCTTGGGGCGCCTGGGTGGCTTAGACGGTTAAGCGTTCGACTTTCGCTTAGGTCATGATCTCGCGGTTCGTGGGTTCTAGCCCCGCGTCGGGCTCTGTGCTGACTGCCAGCTCAGAGCCTGGAGCCTGTTTCAGAGTCTGTGATTCCCTCTCTCTCTGACCCTCCCCTGCTCACGCTGTCTCTCTCTCTCTCTCCTAGAAATAAATAAAAAAACATTTAAAAAAATGAAATACATATATAACTGGAAAAAATTTTTGGGAGATTGAGAAGAACTGGAGATACTTAACAAATGAAACATGAAGTTTCCGTTTTCGTATTCAGAGAGTCAGTTGTACAAAATGGAACAGGTCTTCTCTCTCCACATGCAGAATTCATATAATTCTTCCTGTATTTTTCCCCTCTCTTGCCTTGCCTCTTATTGGAATAATTTTCTGCTACCTATGGAGTATTTATTACATACCTTGCACTGTCATGTGTGTTCTTGCAGTTGGTTGAAACAACAAAAGAAAGATTCCATCGTGAAATGGGGCTCAATCCTTTATTAGGAACCATGGCTGGAGGGTTTAGGAGTTCCTGGGTTAGTACAGATTGAGACCTGAAACTAAACATATTTAGGTAAATCTGTGGGAATAATCTCTAAAGGCTGCAGAGTGCAATGCCTCAGGAGCCATGGGAGGCTGTTGTTCATCAGGGCAGTGGTTGAGGTGTCACATGAGAAAAACTGACTTGTGACTGTGCAGGGTATTGTTTAGAGAATTCGCTAATGGAAACATTTTGTGTCAGTTCAAGTCCCCTGCAAGGAAAACCAACTAAACAAAATAGATCCCAAGTAGCACAGTCAAGGAATACTTGAGGTAAACTGTCAACAGTACCCTTATTTTCTGTAATGTATTCATCTTCATGTCCTAGGAGTTACAAGGTGGAGAAAACTATGTAATAGGTGAAGTGTGGGAATTGTAATCATTCATTCTTTAAAGTCTGGGGCCTCTGAGAAAATGATTACCAGGTATCTCTCTCTCTCTCATCTATCTATCTATCACCTATCTATATCTATCTCTCTATCTATGTATCTATCATCTACCTACATTATCTATCTATGTAGTCTATTTATATCTATATCATTATCATCTATATCCAGATACTCATCATCTGTATCTACCTAATTATATCTGTCTATCTATCTATCTATCTATCTATCTATCTATCTACCAAAGAGGTAGTAGATGCCATCTCTTATCTACATTCTTAAACAAGTTGAGGTAGCTTAATTGGTGGCAGGATAATACATCCTTCACTATATACATGTGTTAACACATTAAACACCAATATGTTGTATTCATTAAAATATATGAATAGCACACATAGACTAAGGTATGCCTTTCAAAGGAACTGTATGATCCTTGTTCAAAATAAAGATTCCAAGCATTCAAGAAGCAGTCTTGTTCTGGGGCATGTAGGTGGCTCAGTTGGTTCAGCATCTGACTTTTTCTCAGGTCATAATCTCATGGCTGGTGGGTTTGAGTCCGAGACTGCCTTTGTGCTGAGATTCAGATATTCTGTCTCCCCCTCTCTCTGCCCCCCTCCCACTCTCACCCTGTCTCTCTCAAAAATAAATAAACGTAAAAAAAAAAAAAAAAAGAAACATTCTGATTCTGGTTCAGATATAAATACCTAGGAGTAATAGTTATCTCAACAATTTTCAGGACTGAAGTAATTATTAAGAAATGTCAATGTACAATCATATGCCTTTTTGGGAAAAGGTAGGCATCCTTTACTGACATCTGGGATGTCTTCTTCCTTACATCCACTTCAAGTAATATTCTCCACTTCAATTCATCCATATTAAAAGATATATAGGTATTTTACTGGCATCCCACTACTTTTCTTTATTTTTTATAAGTTTTTAAGATTTTATTTTAATTCCAGTTAGTTAACATATCGTGTTATATTATCTTCAGGTGGACAATATAGTGATTCAACAATTCCATACATCACCCAGTGCTCATCACAACAGGTGGATATCTTAATTCCCAACACCTATTAATCCATCCCCCCCCACACACACACACCTCCTCTCTGTTGACCATCAGTTTGTTCTCCTTAATAAAGGGTTTATTTCTTGATTTGTGTCTGTCTCTCTCTACTATCATGTAATGATTAAATTCCAGGGGGAAAAGTGAATTATGGGCTAAGACCCTTTAGGGTCTTCTCATTGCTCTTCTGATGTCTCATTATAATAATTCTAATGTGTTCTGTCTTTTGCTTTGTTCTCTCCTGTTATCATGATATGTGCAAGCAGTTCCTGACACCTTCACCTAGCCAATAGGTAATGCCTACTACACAAAACAAATTATCCCAATATCCCCTCTGCACTCTACAACAACAGTCTTCTGTAATAGTTATATGTAGGGACAGAGAGTGATCAATTTCGTCCATAGGTTGGGACATCCTGACAACCTCTGTAACCTTGAAGAAGTTACAGAAGATTATCCCTTTATCCTTCAACAACCTTTAAGATTTCAGGATCAAAGATTAGTCTATGGTGAAGTGATGAGGGATGGAAACAGCAAAGTGTTCACCTTAGCCCCGAAGGTGGACCTATAGCCTGCATAGTTTTGATAAGATCAAATATGTGATGCCTGCACATCTTTAATAGGTCTCATGACTTCCTCTACATTTCACTAAAGGTCAAACTAAATACTATATCAAGGGGCGCCTGGGTGGCTTAGTCCGTTAAGCGTCCGACTGTCGCTTAGGTCATGATCTCGCGGTTCGCAGGTTCGAGCCCCGCGTCGGGCTGTGTGCTGACTGCCAGCTCAGAACCTGGAGCCTGTTTCAGATTCTGTGCCTCCCTCTCTCTCTGACTCTCCCCTGCTCACGCTGTTTCTCTCTCCTAGAAATAAATAAAACATAAAAAATTTTTTTTTAAAAAATAAATACTATATCAAAGTGAATGAGAAGCATCAGAGAAATCTTGGAATAGTATTTTAGGGGTAGAAATTTGAGGAAACATTTAAGATCTAATACTCCCCGCACGACCCCCCCTCCACCCCCCTTGAGCAGCTTTGGTTCCAACCTGTGCTCTTGAATAAATGTACTAAGATGTGCCGTAAAACATTTCAACAATTTTTTTCCTGACTGTTGTACTCAATGATCCCACATCAATTTTGTTATTGAAAATCCCAAGTTCGGCTGTTATTCTTCCACAAAGCCAATACTTAAGACAGGAGTTTTGATGGAGAGGAATATGGGTTTTTTTCAGGTGGCCAGACCCTTGGGAAGAATGCACTCTTGCCCACAAATCAACTCCAAAGTCCTTGCCTGGCTGAAAGTTTTTTTTTCTTAATGTTTATTTGTATTGAGAGAGAGACAGAGTGTGACTGAGAGAGCAGCAGAGAGAGAGGAAGACAGAATTTGAAGCAGGCTCCAGGCACAGGCTATCATCATAGAGCCCAAGGTTGGGCTTGAATTAAAGAACCACGAGATCATGACCTGAATCAAAGTTAGAAGCTTATGGGACTTAGCCACCAGGTGACGCTGGCCCAAAGAGTTTTAAAGGAACTTTAGGGCAGTTAATCAGTCAAAGGGGAACATGGTAATCTGTAACACTTCTTGGTTGCCTTCAGACTCAGTTATGCCAGCTTCAGGAAATATTGTGGTGCTTGTAGGTGTGTATTGGTGTCCCAGGGAAAGGTTGTATAAGAGGGTTTGGTTCTGACTCTTTCTAGGAAACAATGCATGATATATAGATATACAAAGAAAGGTTTGGTTAGTCTGTCCTACAGGCTAACATTACAAGCTAAAACTTAAAGACTACTATGTTGTCTAGAGGGGCCGGGACAGTTTCAATGAAACTTAAAAAAAAGTCCTCTAGGTTTATTGTTTTGTTGCAATTGGAAGGGTTTCCGTCTTTTGTAAGGCTGATATATATACTAAGAAAAAATCAGATGGGGAAACTCTATCAAAAATGGCTCTAATACCAGAAATTAACTTTTTGTTTCATAAAGACTTGCCTGCCTAAAAGTGCCAAACCATGGTTTGGCAAATATTTGCCCCTTCCTTTATCCAGTGAATGTGCTTCCACCTTTTTGAAATTGTAGATACTTTTTAAAATTTTGATTTTAAGTAGACTGCATGTCCAATATGTGGCCTGAATTCAATACCCTGAGATCAGGAGTCCATGTTCTACTGACTAATCCACCCAGGCACTCCCAGCTTTTGAAATCCTAAATCCCTATCCTCTTCTTAAGTCACAATGGCATATAAGCATTAATTGCCTTTCTTTGAGTTTAGGTCCTTTAGGTTCCTAAATATTAGGAATTGAGGAATCCTAAATATTAGGTTCCCATAATTAGGAATTGAGTTTGGTTTTCTTGTGAATTTGTCTTATGTCAGTTTAACTATTTAAGCCAAATAATTCAGAATGGAAGAAGAAAACAGTGTTCCCCTCCTACACATTTATTCTGTTATTGAAAACTGACCTTCGGGTGTTTAAATATGTAAATATCCAGAAACCCTGATATGGAGAAGGCATCTAAAGAAGGCAATGATTTAAACCTGAGAAACATAGTCTTGGATACTGTGTTTTTCCTGGTCATTTCCTCAAATTCTTCCCAATAGGATCCCGTGTGGAATGTCAAAAACAATCTGTGCTGGTGCTCTCGCCCTCAGATTCTGTCAATTGGTGTTTGTGGAAACAACAGTGTTGTTTCAAATAGATACTCCAGGTGATTCTAAGTGAGGCCAGGGTTAAGCAGGAAGGCTTCCCATTAATGTATGAGAGTACAGGCTTTGGCTCTTGGAGAGGTGACAGGGTCTCCTTTAGATGAGTCTGGGGGGATCGGGTCCCTACAGCACACTCTTCCTATGCTTTAGTTGGATTTGTGAGCTTCCGTGGGAGAGGAAGCCCCCTGAAAGTAGAGAAGGAAAATTCAGACATTGTTCTCCAAGCAGCAGTTCATAGTTTCTGAAAACCTCAAGGTACAAAGGACCAGGAAGTTGGGCCTTTTCTGCATTTCAAAGTCCTTCCTACTGGTGAGCAGTTTCCAAATGAAGAGGGTCTGCTAGAGGCATTTTCTCCTGATTCAGCTGTGATTTCTCCACAAATATCTTCTGAGAAGGGAATCTAGAGGAGGAGGTAAAAGAGGAAATGGCCAGTTCTCTGTTAAGCCTGATGATCCAGCTCAGAGGTCCTATTGTCTTTCTCTTGAAATTGCAAATATTGGTTGCTCTACTTCTGATGTTCCTCTTGTTTTCACCTAATTTTTCAAACCTTTCCAGAAATGATACTCAAGGTCAGGTCTTTAGGACACTTCTCCCCTATAACCAAGAGTCTTCTCTCCGTTCTCCAACCTGGCTTCCAATTGGCAGCTCTGTGTAGACCAGGATTAAGAAAATGCACAAATATGGGTGCCTGGGTGGCTCAGTCAGTGAAGCTTCTGACTCTTGGCTTCAGCTCAGGCCATGGTCTCAGAGTTTTGTGAGTTCTATACCCACGTTAGATTCTGTTCTGGGTGTGCAGAGCCTGCCTAGGATTCTCTCTCTCTCCCTATCTCTCTGCCCCTCTCTTGTGCTGTTTCTTTGTAAAAATAAATAAATATACTTAAAGTATACTTAAAATATTTAAGTATATAAGTATAGTTAAAATAAAAAATATTCTTTTTTTTAATATTTTTTTATTTATTTCTAGGAGAGAGAGAGACAGCGTGAGCAGGGGAGGGTCAGAGAGAGAGGGAGACACAGACTCTGAAATAGGCTCCAGGCTCCAAGCTGGCAGTCAGCACAGAGCCCGACGCGGGGCTCGAACCCACGAACCAGATCATTACCTAAGCGAAAGTCGGACGCTTAACCGACTAAGCCACCCAGGCGCCCCATAAAATAAAANAAATGACAAAAGAGAAATAAAATGACAAGTTGTTTTGGGTTGCCTGGGTTGCTCAGTCAGTTAAGCATCCAACTTCAGCTCAAGTCATCTCACAGTTTATGGGTTCAAAGCTCTCCCTCCCCCCTCACTGGGCTCTGTACTGACAGCTCAGAGCCTAGAACCTGCTTTGGATTCTCTATCTCCCCCCCCGCCCACCCCTCTCCGACTTGCACTCTAACTCTCTCAAAAGTAAATAAACATTGGGGCCCCTGGGTGGCTTAGACGGTTAAGCGTCCGTTTCGCTTAGGTCATGATCTCGCGGTTCGTGGATTCGAGCCCCGCGTCAGGCTCTGTGCTGACTGCCAGCTCAGAGCCTGGAGCCTGTTTCAGTCTGTGACTCCCTCTCTCTCTGACCCTCCCCTGCTCACGCTGTCTCTCTCTCTCTCTCCTAGAAATAAATAAAACATTTTAAAAAATTGAAAAAAAGCTCATGATTTGACTGAGCCCTCTGTGAAGCTGCTCACTGTCAGCATGCTTGCCTGGCATATTCTCTTCCTTTCTCCCCTGCTCCCACTCATTCTTACTCAAAATAAATAAACTTATAAAAAGAACATAAAAACAAATCAGGTAACTGTTGGGCCCAGAATAAGTCAATGTTCTGGGGAAAAAAATTCCAAAACCTTGCTGTCTTGATTGTTTCAAAGACTTACTATTTAGAAAACATTAAAGACTATAGGATATGGGAGGAATTGCTGGCTTGAAATTTACAAAAATCTTTTATATTTTCATAGTTTTTATCCTAGTGTGATTTTTTGTTTCTTTTTCTTCCATTGGAAACTCTATCACATCAATGATGAGTCCTTCTCTATACATGAGGCCCCTGATATCAATTTGTCTCATTACAGCTGATGGTAACATTGTTAACTTGGATCAGGGTCTCTCTGACAGATTCCCTCAGAAAATGAAGTCTCTCTCCTTTGTTTACTAGAGATGTTGGCCTTTGCAAATAAAGGTTTTATATTAGTCCTTGATCTATTAAATTTCAATTTTATTTTGCACAGTGTGGCAGATATTTTCTCCATTACTGTTTCTGATTTTCAGCAAAAGCTAACAAGTATCTTACAACTACTATATGTTCACTGGTCTTAAAATTCTATAATGTAATTTGTCATAAATGATATCATTTCAAGGAAATAATCGGGCATTTGTTGGTGTAAAGAAGGAAGTATTCATGTTTTATCTTGACTTAAACCTTCCCCTTCCCTGAGGTTCTCTTGCCCTCACTGCGAATTAGTGATAATTCTAGAAACTAAATGGCATAGGAAATTGTTGTCAGCATCTTGAAATCTGATATATATTCCTTATTCTTTTGTAAAATTTTCTTTTTTTTAAGGTACTGTATTTATTTTTAGAGAGAGAGTACATGTACATGGGAGGGGGGCAGAGAGAGGAAAGGAGAGAGCCCCAGTCAGTCCTCACACTCTTAGTGCAGAGCCTGATGTGGAGTTCAGACTCACAAACTGTGAGATCATGACCTGAGCCGAAGTCAGATGCTTAACCAACTGAGCCACCCAGGTGCCCTGATATTCATTATTCTTGATTCAGTGGGACTTGGAAGTGGAGTAAAGGAGCTAAATATTGAAAAGCCTTCCTAAGTGTTCTAAAGAGGCTATCCAGAAACATCATTTGGAAAAAAAAAATTTTCTATAATGTGTTCTCTGCTCTACAGAGCCTAGTGCTGGATTTGGATTGTCGATTCTCCAGCAAGGGTCATGGATCTTTTTTCCTATAAATAGGTCTTGCTGTCTCTAGAGGAGATCTGGTTAAGATGTTTGGAAAAGGAAAGAGCCCTGGTGCATGAAGAGAAAGGAGAGAGTAATCACACACCCAGGTAAGTGGGAATGAATGAAGCAGAGGACACAAGGGAGGGCCAAGGGTCAAAGGAGAAAACTCAACCTTAAAATGTGGTCTGGGAAGCCCTGCTTGAATCAAATGATTCTGGAAGCCTAGGCTTATTTTGCTGATGGTCATGGAAGGACTTTCCTGTCTCTCTCTTCCCATGCTCCTATATCCTGTAAGGCTTACCCTCTGTGCCCGTGTCTTCCATGGCACTCACAGTGAAATCCAAAAGCCTCCTCGTGGCCAATGAGGCTCTATGAGATCTGACTTGCTATTGGGGACATGTAAAAATCTGTACACATAGGGGAGATTCTCAGTGGAGAATTACTCCTGTCCCAATTATGGCTGCATTTCTCTCCTGGAGACACAAAGTCTGGCACAACATCAGGAATGTTAGGCCGACTGACGATCCTCTATCAAAAGTTCTACATTGCAGTCCTCCCCCATAGAGGCTTCCCCATTGACCAGACCCAGTAATCTGTGCTGTTAAATGTACTTGAAGCCTCAGTATTTACATTGACCTCACAGTGGAATAATTTGGCCACTTCATTAAGAACTAATTGATGCTGGGCCCCATCAAGGTCTAAGTGCCAGAATTTTGGGGTTGAGACACTAGAGATGGTAGCTGAAAAAACTACACAGGGAGTCCCAATATGAACTCAAAGCTAAGAATGACATTTTCAACATTGCTTGTCAAAATTTCATGTGTACATAAATCACTTGAGGTTCCCATTAAACACAGATTCTGGGGCCCACACTCAGATATCATGACTCCCTAGGTCTACATGAAGGTCATTATTTTGGACTTTTAACAAGCATTGAGTTGCTGTCCCCAGACTTAATTTCCAGTAGCACCAAGCTAGAAAAAAGCAGAAGAGCACACCTGAGTCCTTTCAATCCCAACCATTCAATCTGAACACAAACACTGCTGTTTCCAGTAAAGACTACTAACTGCTTTCAAAAGGATGGCATTCTCTTCTCATCCCCTGCAAATTGGGAAAGGAAAAGATAAGGCAGTGGTGTCTGAGCATGGCTCTTTGGGGTACACATGTGTACTCAGCCATGAAAGGGATATTTATTATCTTCTAAATGTTCCTTCATGAGGATGCACTGTGTCTTGGACACTGGGCTGGGACTCTTAGATCCATTGTCTGGTTATTCTTTCTAAAGCCCTGGTAATTGGGTACACTATGTTCATTTCTCCAGGAGGATTAGATCCTGGATCTGCCTTCTTGAGAGTAGAGATTTTTTTCTCTTCTTTTGCAATATCCATACTCTTGAAAATAATGTTGGATGTGGAGGCACAAATATAGAGAGTAGACTGGGAGACAGGAAGTCTGGAGTAGAGTCTCTGAGGGAAATTTGATGCGTCGATCATTTGCATTTATATATTTGGTTAATTTTAATGTGTTGAAAATCAGTGGATGTTCCAGGAATAGAAGGTGGGATGCTATATATTATCTTGGAAGCACTATTTGAACCAGCAGGATGAAATGGACTCAATAAATTGTAAGTCATTTACAATCCTTTATGTGAGTCTGAGCCTCAGCAAAGTGTTGATATCAATGGGCTATCCAGGAGGTGGAGTTGCTAAGAACTCTGTTCTCTGAGCTGTTTTGAGAAGGGAGGATCAAGGACAGGTAGTGGGGCAATAGAAGTCAACTTTGTGGTGGAACAGGTCATTTTTGACAAAATCTGAAGGGACCATTCTCTGTCAGGCCACACAAGCACCATGTAAACAAAAGGTCTATTCCAGATACAAATTCTGAGACAGCTGAGCTGTGTGCCTAGAATGTTAGCCCCAAAGCAGGAAACAGGAATCCAGGGATATCAGAGGGTCCACTGCAGTGGTGGGACTGATGGAAGCCTAAGCATTTATATTACACAGGGTAATCCTGGATGGCCGGTCCCTGTTCTGCATCTGCTTGGGATCCCCTTCAATGTGGGAGGTGCCCAACTTGACAGGTTCACGGGGATTCTCTTTGTGCACATATGTGAAGTTTTGATAATACTGAAGGCAGAAAAGGGAAAGGGCATCAAAAACTCTGGGAGTGATAACATTGGTCAGAGGAATTACTGTTCTGTCTGTAGACTCTGGCCCCAGCTTGGCTGAACTGTGAACTCGTGTGTGGGTAGTTGAGCTAAAATTCTAGACTGGTACTCTGTAAACCTGAGCTGGTCAAGGGAGGAGCACATGACTTAAGGTTTTGGTCTTGAGTGGGGTGGTGTGTTCAGGAAATCCTCTATGCGCATGTGCAGTACTTGGTGGGAAACTATCTGCCCAGGTGCTGTGGGGAGCCATTACCCAGAATGAAGTCTGGGCAAGTGAGGGCAGAGTCGCATTGGTGTCTTATGCCATGTGCAAAAGTGGGCAGAAAAGGGCAGGGAAAGATGTCATAGTGAGTCTTATGCCCACGAGGCAAGTGGGCAAGGTGTTCAGGCCATGTGAGAAAGGAGCTCAAAATGAAATGTGGTACTGTGTGGTGTTAAAAGATGAACTGATATATGTTCAAATTGTCAAGACTTAATCTGACCAGTTAATTTATCCGTTAGGCCTGTTCCATCAGTAACAGACAGTGGTAAGGTTTTATAGAGACGTTATGGAAGCAAAGGAAGAACAGTCCTTGATTGGATAAACCTTCAGTATTTGCCCATGTTTTGGAATGTGATTGTGAATAAAGGAAAGCTGCCCAAAAATCAATATCACAAAATATACACTGAGGTTTAATGATAACCTGCCCGAAAGGACCACTAACTTATTTGTAGATTAAAATACCAGATTACAAGGTAAATTAAATAATATATGAGTGGAAAAAATATACAATGTACAATAGCAGGAGGTTAGAAAACACATTACTGTAGAAATTGATTAGCCTACACAAGTTGGTTTTGATAAAACTATTGGCTACTGGTTACTGTAAAGGACCAAGATTTTTCTTTGCAATAGTATTTTACCACAAATCTAAAAATCTGGAAATAATAGGTCCTTCTCAAGTAGTCAGTTAGTGGTCTTTTTTCCCCCCAATCCTCAAATCACAGAAATAGTTTTTTGAATATCAACTAGCCATTTAGGGAACCCTTAAGATACAGATGTTCCTAAACCTTACCCAAGCTATAGGGTGCCTGAGGAAACACCGTCAACATTTATGGGGAAAAACAGGTGTTGGATTAAAAAGTGGTAAGTACTACATGAGTTACAGAAACATATTATTCCTATCCTTCCAAAACTAAACTGGGGGAATGCCTTATTGTCATTTTTCCAAACACCACATACCTGGAAACACTGTACAAAGTGGCCCTTTAGTTCAAAATGACTTTAACTGTGTTTTAATACAGTCCTTGGCTTAAAGTCTATTTGTCTAATGTAAGCATAGCTACTGTGCTTTCTTCTGTTTCCATTTGCCTGGAATATCTTTTTCCATACCTGCACTTTGAGTCTGACTGTGGTCCTGAAGCTGAAGTAAGTCTCTTGAAGGTACCATACAGGTGTGTCTTGTATGTCTTTCCATTCAGCCAATATATATTTTTTGATTGGAGATTTTAATCCCTTTATATTTATTGCATTATTATTTTTTTAATTCAAGTTAGTTAACATACAGTGTAGTATTGGTTTTAGGAATAAACCAGTGATTCATTTCTTACATATGACACCCAGTGCCCATCCCAAAAAGTGTTCCTTCCAATGCCATCATTCATTTAACCCATCCCCCCACCCACCACCCCTCCAGCACCCCTCAGCTTGTTCTCTGTGTTACAGTGTCTCTTGTGGTTTGCCTCCCTTCTGTTTTTATCTCATTTTACCTTTCCTTATTTCATCTGTTGTGTTTCTCAAATTCTACATGAGTGAAATCCTATATCTCTTACTTTGACTTATTTCACTTAGCATAATGCTCTCTAGCTCCACTCACATTATTGAAAATACCAAGATTTCATTCTTTTTGATCGCTGAGTAGTATTGCATTGTGTGTGTGTGTGCGCGCGCGCATTGTGTATATACCATGTCTTCTTTATTCTTTTTTTTTTTTTTAATTTTTTAACGTTTTTTTTTTTTATTTATTTCTAGGAGAGAGAGAGAGAGAGAGAGAGACAGCGTGAGCAGGGGAGGGTCAGAGAGAGAGGGAGACACAGACTTCGAAATAGGTTCCAGGCTCTGAGCTGGCAGTCAGCACAGAGCCCGACGCGGGTCTCGAACCCACGAACTGCAAGATCATGACCTAAGTGAAAGTCGGACGCTTAACCGACTAAGCCACCCAGGCGCCCCTTCTTTATTCATCAGTTAATGGACATTTGGGCCCTTTCTCTAAGTTGGCTATTATTGATAGCACTGCTATAAAGATTGGGGTACATGTGCACCTATGAATCAGCATTCCTGTATCCTTTGGATACATTCCTAGTAGCGCTATTGCTGGGTTGTAGGGTAATTCAAGTTTGAATTTTTTGAGTAAACTCCACACTGTTTTCCAGAGTAGCTTCACCAATTTGCATTCCTACCGACATTGGAAAAAGGGTCCTCCTTTCCCTGCATTCCCTTGGTAATTTTAGCCTTTCTGACAAGTGTGAGGTAGTGTCTCATTGTGATTTTGATTTGTATTTCCCTGATGATGAGTGATGTTGAGGATTTTTTTCTTGTGTCTGTTCGCCATCTGGATGCCTTCTTTGAAAAAGTGTCTATTCATGTCTTCAGCCCATTTCTTCACTAGGTAATTTGTTCAGTTTGGTGTTCAGTTTGGTAAATTCTTCTTAGATTTTGGATACTCTTATCCATATGTCATTTGCAAATACCTTCTCCCATTCCATTGGTTGCCTTTTAGTTTTGTTGGATGTTTCCTTTACTGTGCAGAAGCTTTTTATCTTGATGTGGTCCCAATTGTTCATTTTTGTTTTTGTTTTCTTTTTTTCCCTTGCCTCTGGAGAAATGTTCAATAAGAAGTGGCTGTAGTCTATGACAAAGAAGTTGCTGCCTATTTTCTCCTGTATGATTTTGATGGTTTTCTGTCTCACATTTAGGTTTCTGTATAGTGGTATACTTCGATCCTTTTCTCTTCCATGTTTCTACAACAGGATTTTAATAGGTGGTTACCTTGAAGCTGAAAGAAACCTACTTATGACACCTGTATTTTAAGCTGTTAATTTAATTTTACATGCTAACACACTTTCAGTCCTCAGATAATTCTTTAAAAATGTGAATGTATAATCCTATGCCATTTTAGGGAAGACTTGGCTATTACCTTTCTGATATCTGTGAAGATTTCATTTCTACCACATTGATTTATATTCTCTACTTCTATTATTAGTATGAAAGTGCATCAGTACTTTATTGAAATGCTGCTTCTATTTCTTTAAAGACCAATAAGTAAAAAAAATTATTTGTAATATTCAGAAACATTTTTAGTATTAAAGTAGAAGAAAGAAAAAAATAAAGTAGAAGAAAGAAAAAAAATAAAGTAGAAGAAAGATGTTCTGGACACCTATTTCATGATAACTTCCACCAATTAACCACCAACAACATCTCCATCTATGTTTTCTTTATAATTCTATACCATATTGTCCTTCATGTTCCATAGAAATCCAGGTATGCAGGAGTCCCACCTAAGAAAGAAGGGTGTCTCATAATTTTCATCCAGAAACAATCAGCCATATATTCTCTCTCCCTCTCTCTCTCTCTCTCTCTCTCTCTCTCTCTCTCTCTCTCTCTCTCTCACACACACACACACACACACACGGAATAAAGGAATTTTCTGAAGTGTTTTGAGAGTTCAAATTAATATTTGCTAGTTACAAATTTCGAAAAGGGTAACTGTAAAACACATACACATTGAAATTGTATCTATGCAAAAATCCATCTTTTGAATCTTTTGTAGCCTGATAGCATATACATTTTCTAAGTGTTTAACTTTTTATTAACCCTTCTATGTAGAATAATGTCTGAATAGAGTGACTGAGGTACTGCTTTCCACTGTGGATTCTGTGACAGTTATTGAAAATTGGATGTTCAATTAAGTACATTTCTAAATGTTTATATCTTTCAAGTTACTTTGCTTTCTGTACCAATGTTTTCTAAATATTTATATTTATATTATATTTAAAATGAAGATCTTTGCCTATTTATTACATTTGTAGGATCTCCATATAGTGTGCATGTTGAGATATTGAATAAGGATTGTGTTTCAGTTAAACCCTTGGCCACTCTCTTTACATTTTACTTTTTTTTCTTTTTGTCCTACATGATAACTATGATGTTGAGTAAGTTCTAATTCCCACCTAGAGTTTTGTCACATTCTTTACATTTATAATATTTCTCCTCAGTATGAACTCCGTGGTGCTGAGTAAGGCTGGAGCAGTCTGAAGAGCTTTACCACGTGAATGATAGTGGTTCATTCAAGCATGAATGTTGTGGTGTTGAATGAGACTTGAGCATGGATTAAAGGGCTTTCTAAATGCTTTATATTTGTAAAATCATCTCTAGTTTGCATTCTCTGATGAGTAACAGGGTTTCCACTGCTTAAAAGCCTTAATACATTCTTTACATGTGTATCATTACTATCCAAAATGAATTCTCTGATGTCTAGAAGAGTTGAGCAGTTATTAAAAATTCTGAGTCTTAAAATTTGTAAGGTTTGCTCCAGTATGAATTCTTGGATAATAAGTAAAGATGGAACTGTGATTAAACAACTTCCCATGATCTTTCCTTTGGTAAGGATTCTTTCTAGTACGAATTCTGTGATAGTTGAGTAAGGCTTGAGTGGTAGGTTAATGCCTTGGAACATTCTTTACATTTGTTTGATTTCTCTTCAGTGTGAATTCTGTGATGTCAAATAAGAGTTCAGTGTCTATTAAAGGCCTTGATACAATATTTATATTTATAAGGTTTTTCTTGACTATGAATTCTTTGATGTTCAATAATGTTTGAATGCTGGCTAAAAACCTTGCCACACTCTTTACATTTATAAGGTTTCTCTTCAGTATTAATTATTTGATGTGGAGTAAGTCTCCAGTGCTGGGTAAAGACTTTGCCACTTTCTTTACATACGTAACATTTTTCCCCAGCATGAATTCTCTGATGTTGAGTAAGGACTCTGTGCCTTTTAAAGGCCTTGCCACATGCTTTACGTTTTCAAGGTTTCTGTTCAGTATGAATTCTTTGATGTCGAATATCGTTTAGGTGATGGTTAAAAGCTTGCCGCATTCTTTACATTTGTACAGTTTCTCTCCAGTATGAATTCATTGATGATACAGTCTTGACAGTCACAGGTTTTGCCACATTCCTTACAAATGTACCTTTTTTCTCCAGTACCAATTGTCTTATGTATATTTAGTCTTGATAACTGACTAAACATACTCCCAGGTTTATTCTATCTGAGGGTGTTTTTCCCCATGTGATTCCTCTGATGATCACTGTCATTAAAGGGTTGGTTAATAGTTTTCCCACATTCATTATATTCATAAAGATTCTCTCCCATATGCATACTCTTACATATATAATAAGGTTGGAGCTTTGATAAAAGTCACCCACATTTATTCTCTACATAATGGTACTTTGTAAAATGAGTCCTTAGATGTTTTGTTAAGATTTGACTACTGGTTAAACTTTTTCTCAGGTTCACTGCATTGAGCAAGTCTGTCTCCATTACAATTCTCTGGTAAGTTTGTGAATTTGACTCCTTGCTGAAGGAACTCTCCTATTGGTACCTCTTAGCATTTTTTCTTCATTTTAAGAAGGAAAAGATCAATGCAATCAAAGATCAATGCAATCCTATTTTCAAAATGCTTGAATCAGGTTGTTTCAACATTTTTTCCTTTGTTTCGATGTTTATTTTTGAGAAAGTAAGTGGTGGAGAGAGAGGATCAGGAAGGGGCAGAGAGAGAGAGAGAGAGTGAGAGGGAGACAGAATCTCAGGAAGGCTCTGCATTGGCAGCATGGAACCTAACTCAGGGCTCAAGCTCATGAACAGTTGGACACTAAACCGACTGAGCCACCCAGGTGTCCTCAACTTTTTTTCCTTAACATTACACCACAAGGAGCTAGGAAAAAATCTATAGGTGAAACTTAGTAGAGGAAGTAAATTACAAGGAAAAATTGTAAATAAAATACAGACCAAATAAAGAATAAAATAACATCGAAAGTGATGCCTATTTTTTTAAATAAGCATAAAAGGCATAAGCATAATGAGCAATGAGTTAACTACATGAAGAAAAACAGGAAAGAAGTCTCAAAAACCAAATGAGAAATGGAAGAGAAAATGACACAATACCCCAAATTGTACATAGTGTGATAACAGATTACTATGAACAATTATAAACTAACAAATTCTATAACTTAGGGAATAAGACAGATAATTCCTAAACATGCATAAATTACCAAGATTGAACTATGAATCTTGAATCCAAGAAATAGGAAATCTTAGATAACAAGAATGAAAGTTGAATTTGGGGTAAAAAAAAAAAACCTCCCAGCACTAAAAAGCCCAAGACCATATGCCTTCATTGGTCAATTCTAACAAACATTACGAAAAAATGATAAATGACCATCTTCATCAAAATCTTAGAGAAAGTGGAATAGAGGAAAAGCATTCAAAATCATTCTATGAGGCCAGCATTACTCTAATAGCAAAGGATGATAACCACAATACAAGAACAAAAATGTCTATTTGTCCAACATAAGTTTACTACTCTTTCTTTTGACATCTATTTGCATGATAAATGTTTCTCTGCCCACTCACTTTGAATCTGCAGGTATCTTCAGGTCTAAATTGAGTCTCTTACAGGCAGCATACAGATGGGTCTGAGGTTTTTTTTTAATCCATTCAGACACCCTATGTGTTTTGATGGAAATGTATAGTACCTTTTCATTCAAAGTAATTGTTGATAGGTCTTTATTGCCAGTTTATTACTTGTTTTGTCGATGTTTCTAGAGATTCTTTCCGATCTTCCAGTCTTTGTCACTTTTGGTGTCTTCTTCACACTCAAAGATTCCCCTTTAACATTTCTTGCAGGGCTGTTTCAGTGGTGAGGAACTCATTTAGTTTTTGTTTATCTGGGAACCTCTTTATCTCTTGTATCCTGAAAAACAGCCTTGCTGGATAGAGTTCTTGGCTGCAATTTTCCCCATTCAGCGCATGGAACATATCATGCCATGCTCTTCTCACTTCCCAAGTTTCTTTTGAAAAATCCCTACCTAGCCTTATGGGTCGTCCCTTGCAAGTGAGGACTGCTTTTCTTTTACTGCATTTAATATTTATTTATCACCATATTTTACAAATTTAATTCAAATATGTCTCAGTGTAGGCCTGCTTTTGCTTATTTTGATGCAAATACTATGTGCTTCCTGAATGTGGATGTCTGTTTCCTTCCCCAGAGTAGGAACGTTTTCTATTATTTCTTGAAATAAATTTTCTGTCCCTTTTCTCTCTTATTCTAGAGCTCCTGTAATAAAAATGTCATTCCTTTTGATGGAGTCATAGAGTTCCCTATGTCTATTCTTATGTTGCAAAATTTTTCTCTTTTGTTCAGGTTCACTATTTTGCATTATTTTGTCTTCTAGGTCACTAATTCATTCCTGGGCCTTCTCCAGACTGTCATTCATTGCATCAAGCTGATTTCTAATCTTGTTTATTGCATTTCCATCTCTGATTCTTTTTTCACTCTTATACCTCTGTGGGAAGGGTGTCACTAATGTTTCCTGTTCTTTCCTCAACCCAGTGAGTGTTTCTTATGATTATTGCCTACATTTTCTATCTGGCATGTTACTGACAACTGTTTTGCACAAATCTCTAGCCAAGGCCATATCTTATTTTTTCATTTTGGAAACCTTCCATCTTGGCATTTTGTCTAAGTCTCTGCTTTCCTCTGTATGTTCAAAAAGCCAGTTGTCTCCTCACTGCAGGCCAGTGATCTGCAGATGCTCTCCTTGCCTGCTGTGGACAGTGTTTGGTGCCTGGACTGAATGTGGTGAGTGTTCACTAGGTGTGCTGAGGCCTATTTGTGAAATCATACCTGACACCAACACCACCAGAACGGAGGCCTGCAGAACTGTCTGGTCAAGAGACCGGGTGTGGGCAGGGGCTTGTGCAGGTCTTCTGGAGAGGGGCTGACCTTGCTGGGCCTGAGGCAAGCTTGACTCAGAAGGGCACTCCCACCACACCACAGGGTTGGGGGAGGGAGCTTGGTGTAACCAACTTAAGACAACCAGGGACCCTGCTGAGCTGCTTTGCTCAGGTGGCTCTGTGTTATGCTGAGGGATGAGGAAAGGAAATGGTGCCAGCATCTCCTTTGTTCTCAGACAGGCATCTCAGTGAATGTTGCCTCTGAGGGAAGTCTCCTAGAAGAGTGAATAACCTCACCCCTGTGTGCCTCCCAGTGATCTTCAAATCACTGTTTCTGACCTGTTCCCAACCCAGCCCCCTGGGTTGTATGCCTGCCTTCTCTCCAGGAGCAGTGCAGTGCCCTCCTCTCTCCAACTGACCTTTAAAACTCTAGGCATTAAGCCATGTCCGTTGAAAGAACTCAGAAAGTTCAACTCCTCTTGTTTTCCAAGCCACTGGCCTTGTATATTCCTGTATGCTTCTCCTTCTCTGCCCTTCTCCACAACCACAGCTCCCTGCCCTCTAAGTGTTTAACTTTGTATTATTCCCTACAATGAAAATATCTGAATAGAATGACTACATACTGCTTTCTGCTCTGAATTCTATGACTGTTATTGCTATTTGATGTTCATTTAAATACTTTTCTAAATATTTATAGCTTTCAAGTTACTTTTATGCATCTCTGGTGTTTATTAAAGTGTACATGTAATATAAGGCCTTTCCTCATTCATTATGTTTGGAGGGTTTAAATCTAGTGTGCACTTTGGGATATTGATTAAGGATCGAGTTCCAGTAAAAGGCACTGGAACTATATGTTTTCGTTTCTATCATGTAAGATAGCTATGCTGTTGAGTGAGTTATGAATTCCAGCTACAGACTTGACACATGCTTGGCCTTTATAATGTTTTTCTTCAGTATGAATTATGTGAAGCTGAGTAAGGGTTCAGCAGTCCTAAAAGTTTTACCACATTCTTTACATTTTTCAGTTTTTTCTCCAGTATGAATTCTCTGTTGTAGAATGAATCTTGACCTTTGATTAACAGGCTTCCCAAATTCTTCTTATTTGCAAAATCCTCCCCAGCATATATTCTATGATCAGGAGTCAAGGTTTAGCATTGCTTACTTGGTTTAGCATTGTAGCCTTACCACACTCTTTGGTATTTAATGGTTATTCTCCAGTATAACTTTTCCAATGTGAAGTAAGGTGTGAGCAGTCTACAAAACTTTTCTCTCACTCCTTAAATTTGTAAGGTTTGTTTCAGTATGAATGCTATGATAATGAGTAAATGTTGAACAGTGATCAGACACCTTATAACATAATTTGCATTGGTAAGGTTTTTGTCAGGTATGAATTCTGTGATGTTGAGTAAGGTGTGACGATGGGTTAAAGACCTGGCCACGTTCTTTACTAACCCTTTATCTGATATTCTTTACTAACCCTTTATCTGATATTCTTTACTAACCGTTTATCTGAGCACAGAGCCCCCAACATGGGGCTTGAACCAACACGTTTTGAGATCATGACGTGAGCCAAATGGGCGCTTAACTGACTGAGCCACACAGGCGCCCTGGAAAGGTTTATTTTCATAAGTGATTATCACAGTTTTCTGAAGTGAATGCAATTTTTACACTCCCCTCAGCAACATGTAAGAATTCTAATTACATAACATTTTTATGGATATTTGGTGTTATCATTTTAATTTGAGTCACCCCAGAAAATATTGAGTGGCTTCTCATTGTAAAATATGAAGTGGTCTTTCTATAGTTGTCCTGGTGACTCAAAATGAAACTGCTTAATTGCATAAAGTTGAACAAAAATCAAAATGTCTACATTCAAACATCTGTGAGGCTTGATGTTAAAATAAAGTTGCTCTTCCCTTCCGCAAAATTTCCCTTCTCCCTTCTTAGCCGTTTTCTTCAGGAAGCCAGTACCACCTTGAAAACACCATGAATAAGACCCGCAGTAATGTAGGAAACAAAGGCAAAAGAAAACTTAAGCTTCCCTACTACTTACAGTCCATTGATGAGTCCTTGAAACAGGCAGAATGACATTTCTCTGGGAGATCATCAGCCTAGATGATGACTCTTTGCTAAAAGGAATAGGCAACCTTAGCTTAACATTATTCTAACCTAAAGGACCCTGTAAGTCTACTTTAACATATACAGATTTCTTTGGAAACTTCGTTTTCCTCTGCCCTCCAGGATATATGTTGGCAATCACATTCTTTTTTTTTTTTTTTTTTTTTTACAAATAGTTTATTGTCAGATTGATTTCCATATAACACCCAGTACTCATCCCCACAGGTGCCCTCCTCCATGCCCATCACCCCCCTTCCCCTCCCTCCCACTTCCATCAGTCCTCAGTTTGTTCTCAGCATACAAGAGTCTCTCATGGTTTGTCTCCCTCCATCTCCCCCACTATTTCCCCCCTTCTTCTCCCCCACGGTCCTCTGTTAAGTTCCTCCTAATCCTCCTATACATGCAAACATATGGTATTTGTCCTTCTCTGCCTGACTTAGTTTGCTCAGTGTAACACCCTAAAAGTCCATCCATGTTGCTATACACATGGCCAGATTTCATTCTTTCTCATTGTCATGGAGTATTCCATCATATAGATAAACCATATCTTCTTGATCCATTCGTCCATTGATGGACACTTAGGCTCTTTTCATGTTTTGGCTATTGTTGAGAGTGCTGCTTTGAACATTGGGGTCTATGTGCCCCTGTGCATCAGCATGCATTATTCCTTGGGTAAATTCCTAGCAGTGCCAGTGCTGGGTCATAGGGGAGTTCTATTGTTAGTTTCCTGAGGAACCTCCACACTGTTTTCCAGAGGGGCTGCACCAGTTTAGATTCCCACCAACAGTGTAGGAGGGTGCCCGTTTCTCCACATCCTTGCCAGCATCTTGAGTTCTCTGATTTGCTCATTTTAGCCACTCTGACTGGCGTGAGGTGGTATCTCAGTGTGGTTTTGATTTGTATTTCCCTGATGAGGAGGGATGCTGAGCATCGTTTCATGTGTCTGTTGGCATCTGGATGTCCTCTTTGGAGAAGTGTCTGTTCATAATATCTTCTGCCCATTTCTTCACTGGGTTGTTTGTTTCTCGAGTGTGGAGTTTGGCGAGTTCCTTATAGATTTTGGATATTAACCCTTTATCTGATATTTCATTTGCAAATATTCCCTTTCCGACGGTTGTTTGGCAATCACATTCTAAACAGATACACATTTGAAGGGTCTCATGACTGAGTTTTTTCTAAACAGTAATAAATGACCTTTTCCTAGCAGTATCTAGCCTCCTCCAGTTCCTGGAAACCTTGCTTCCAAAAATTCCTTAAAGACTCACGATTTGAGAAATAAAGGCAGAAGGAAATGGTAGATAAAATTAAATCTCCTTACAACCTGCAATCCATTGGCAAATACTTGAAGCAGGCAGAGTCTACCATTTCTGCAGGAACTACCTACTGTCTCAATGTTTTGCTAGAGGGAAAAGACCTTGGCTTGACAATACCAGGCCTCCAGTATCCTGAGAGTCTTTAGCATAGAACAATCCATTTGGAAACTTCCACTCACTTTACCTCCCTCAACTCCCAAGTAAATAATCAGTCCCTCAGATCTGAGGAAACCCTCTGTTCATGGGTCTTGTCCCTGTGCTTTAATAAAACCATCTTTTTGCGCCAAAGACGTCTCAATGATTCTTTCTTGACCTTTGGCTCTGGAGCCCCACCCCCACTCCAAAACCCCATCAACTTACACTATTCTCAATCCCCTCCCAACCTGAACTTATATAGTCAGTCACCTGTCACAACCCCAGTCCAGCTCTTTCTACCCAAAGGTCCTGTCCCCATGTTTTAATAAAACCACCTTTTGGCACTGAAGTCTCAAGAATTCTTTTTTGGCCATTGGCTCTGAACACCAAAACGTCAAACCATTTCCTCAGTACAAACACAATTCCTCTTGAAACTGGCTAGATCCTATATTTCCCTAAATAACCCCCAGCCCTTCCTCTGGGTGGGCTTGCAGCTCTGAAGGCCCTAATGTGCTCTGGCCTTTGTTTGACAAAGCAAGAAAGCTATTTTTTTTCTTAATCCCCACTATTTTTCTAGTTATATTTTAGCTCTAAAGTACAGAGGTCAGTTTTCCACAACAAAATGTGTCAGATAAGAAAACATTTATCTTGTTCTCTTCTCAATTCTTGGCTGGTCTAATAAACTCACTAAAGATAGATTCATAAAAGAAAAAATAATAATTTATTAATGATGGTAAGCTCAAGGATAGGAGGCTCAAGGAAGGACACTTGATGCTTATATGCCATGGGGACTTTGAAGAAGGTGGTAGGAATTTAGAACTTCCAAAAGGGGGAAGTATATTCACAGAAAAAAAAAGGAAAGACCAAGTGGTTGTCAAACACTGGTTTGCCACACCAGGCAGGCAACTTTTTTTTTTTTTTAAAGGTTTTATTTTTTATTTTTTTTTATTTATTTCTAGGAGAGAGAGAGAGAGAGAGACAGCGTGAGCAGGGGAGGGTCAGAGAGAGAGGGAGTCACAGACTCTGAAACAGGCTCCAGGCTCTGAGCTGCAGTCAGCACAGAGCCCGACGCGGGGCTCGAACCCACGAACCGCGAGATCATGACCTAAGCGAAAGTCGGACGCTTAACCGACTAAGCCACCCAGGCGCCCCAACTTTTTTATGATTTGAAAGTTCATCTCTGGCATTAGTTCTCTTCCTGGTCGAGTTGCCCCACCTAATTTATTCTTGGTAAATATATCAGCCTCACAAAAGAAGGAAGTCCTGGAGCACCTGGGTAGCTCAGTCGGTTAAGTGTCAGACTTTTGATTTTTGGCTCAGATCATGATCTCCTGTTTGGTTCGTGAGTTCGAGACCCACAGCTGACTCTACATGGATAGTCTGGAGCCTGCTTCAGATTCTTTCTCTCTCCTTCTCTCTCTGTCCTTCCCCCATTTCATCTCTGTCTCTTTCAAAATAAATCTATAAACTTAAAAAGTAAATCCTTCCATTTGCACCAACAGAATAAACTTAGAGGGCCTTTTCTTTAACATATATTGAAGCCATTAACCTGGGCCATCTAACGAACTAAGTAGTCTTTACATTTTTTTAAACTTAATATTTTTATTTTGAGAGAGAAACAGCAAGTGGGGGAGAGGTATAGAGATGGAGGGAGGCAGAATAAGAAGCAGGCTATGTGCTGTCAGCATAGAGCGTGAGGTGGAGCTCAAACTCCAGATACTGTGAGATCACGACCTAAACAGAAACCATGAATCTGATGCATAACCAACGGCACAACACAGGTGCCCCAGTAATCTTTAAGTTTTAGCATGCACCTTTGGCCTGCATAATTGATTAACCAAATCTTTCTTTCTAGATCTATATACTTTGTAGTGTTTCCTAAAAACACTTGGTCCTAAACCCTCTTGCGCAGCCAACCCCAAATCTTTCTTTCTAGATCTATATATCTTACAGTGTTTCCTAGAAATACTTTGTCATAAATCTTCTTGCACAGCCTACCCCTTTGGCACCAGTACACAACATTCCAGCACCCGAATAATGTCCGTGGCTGCCTAAATTGAGTCTGCACACAGTCAAGGGGTATTACACATTACTGTGTTCCCCTTTTACTGTTTAACTGCCCTAAAGTGCCTTTAAAAATTTTTGGCCAGGCAGAAAACATGAGACACATGGCTGGCTCAGCCAGTTAAGCATACAGCTTTGGCTCAGGTCATGATCTTGCAGTTCCTGAGGTTAAGCCCTGTGTTGGGTTCTGTGCTGACAGCTCAGAGCCTGGAGCCTGCTATGGATTCTGTGTCTACCCTTCCCCACTCATGCTCTGTCTCTCTCAAATATAAAATAAACATTAAACATTTTTTTTAATCCTTAAAAAAGAAAAAGAATGTAGCAACCAGCATGTATTTGATTCTTGTCAAAACTATTCAGGCTATAGGTCAGCCTTCTAGGCAAAAGATGAACACTCTTCTTTTTCTGTCCCACATCATTTCACCCCTGACTAATTTTTGATCCTTAAATGTCTAAGGCCATTGAAGGGTTAAGGACTAATTTTCTATAAATTGTCAAGATGACAGGGGCTATAGATATGTCCTTTCCTATGGACCAAAATTGGTCACTACCTGTCCCTGCATGTAACTATTACAGAAGGCCATTGATGTAGAGTCCAGAGGAGACATGAATCAATGTAATGGAGATAAGGACATGCAAACAATGGGGAGTTCCTAAGGAACAGGGAATTCCTACTTTTCTTCAAGATTTCATTGAATTCCTGGGTGTTCCTGACAAGTCGATGCTGTTGGATGACTGAGATTACTACTGACTGATCAGACCCCTAGGGGTCTGAGTTTCTACATTTTTCCAAAGTTTGTACAAGATACAATTCTTTGGTTTAAGAGCCATACTTTTAAATTCCAAAAATAAGAAAAAGAAATGAAAGAAATCATGGATGATTATGAATTTAAAGAATATTGTGAAAATTACAACCTCTAACACCAAGAAGAGAAATGATTCTTCTTGAACATTTACTAATCACTCTATACCATTCTATTTTAAAACTCACCCATAAATCCATAGTCACCTGTGAGAATAATAGAATTGTTCTTCATCTTTCAAAAATATCTTTGCAAACTTCAGTAATAGTATAGCGTGATTTTTGCCCCAGATTGTCAGACTTTGAATTTGTCTAAGAGGAGCACACAGACCACTATACACAGGCAATCCTAGAAGAAGGTTTAGAACAGGTTTCAGGGGCTCCTGGGTGGCTTAGTCGGTTAAGCGTCCGATTTTCGCTTAGGTCATGATCTCGCAGTTCATGGGTTCGAGCCCCGCGTTGGGCTCTGTGTTGACTGCCAGCTCAGAGGCTGGAGCCTATTTCAGAGTCTGTATCTCCCTCTCTCTCTGACCCTCCCCTGCTCACGCTGTCTCTCTCTCTCTCTCTCTCTCTCCTAGAAATAAATAAAAATATTTTTAAAAAAAAGAACAGGTTTCAAAGTGACAATGGTAATAGAGCATGATTAAACCACAGAACTGATCAACTAAAAGATGGAAGTGAAGGTAAGCACAAAACACAAAAATTATAAATTAAATAATAAAAATGAGAGAGTAAATTTGTTTCCTATCATTGAAACTAAGAGATGTTTTCACTGGGATACAACTTCTATATCTGTGGATAAAGTTTTTTGCGTCTTGTAACGCCCCACAGACACAAATATACTCAGTGATGTAGCCAAAATAGCTATTATTTGTGATTCTCCTCTACCACTGAAATTTTTTGTCTGACTTAACATTTGAGCTGAGTTATATTTTACAGTTTTAAGGGAGTGGAACATATATATGCATGTTTTCTTTCTCTGCAGCAAGAGGTGATAAGGAAGAGTATTCCCGTGACATGAATGCAGATTAAAAGGGAAACTTGCAGTACAGAACCCTGATTTACAATCTCCACGTCAAATACTAGTATCTCTGGTGAACACAGAATAGAGCTTTATTTGCCAAAGCAGACTACAAACAACATGAACCAAAGGAGGGACTTACTACATTAAGTGAGATGATTGACGCACATCTTTGAATAAATCCTCCCAAGGTAGTTAATGATAAGTGAGAAAACATATTAACGTTATAGCGGAGGGATGTGGCAGAGAGCACAGAGGAGATGAAGCACATGGACCTGTAATGGTGCACTTTGGGTCAGGTGCCTAACATTCTTCAAAGGACTGATAACAACTGCTGTGAAATTAATATCCAGAACAGAGGAAGTACATTAAAATCTACATGTAAACAGGAACACATCCATGTTATTCAAATACCGAGCCAAATAAAGCGCCCATACTCTGTAACCAGAATTTGACAGTAGGAACCACAATTGGAAACAAGGGGAAATAAATGACCTTTCAACATGTTTTCTATGCTCTGTCTCTAATGGCACTTTAGCTGAGGGTAAGGGTACTGATCATTTATTCCTAATGGATCAGCTACCATCCTCTTAATGAGGAAAATATTCAATTGATATGGGCACAGTCCACAGTGCACCTCCCATCCAGATTCAAACAGATCCTCCAAAATCTGTGTCTAGAATTAATCACTATCCTAAACAAGGGGTTTCCAAACAAACTCGTCAGCGCACTTGCCAATAATAGAGGATTACAAGGCTCAGAGCCTCCTTATGCCCTAATGCATTCCCTGTAATACCTGTATTTTAGCTGTGAGAAAACCCAACATCTGAGGATGCAGGTTTGTCCAGAAACTCTGAGCAATATAACAGAGAGTTCCTAACTTTCATGCTCTAGTGAAATCCTATTCCCACTGAAACCAAAGGTTTTGGTGAAATTAACCTATGTAATGCATTTCTAAGTATTCCAGTTGATAAGGAAAGCCAGCATCCTTTTGGTTTCACCTGGGAGGAATGGCACTACGCTTGGTCAGTAATGCCTCAGGGTTACACAGTGTCCATCCAATTTGTCACAAAACGTAAAGGCTGATTTGAATGACATAAAGTTTTATGTAGGTTCTCCTTTGTTACAATGTGTAGATTATTTTCTTCTCTGCTCCCTTCTCAAGCTTCTTCAGATGAAGACATCAGCTATCTGTTAAAGGTTTTGCCCTTGAGGCACCTGGGTGGCCCACTTGGTTGATGACTCAACTTTGGCTCAGGTCATGATCTCATGATTTATGACTTTGAGCCCCGCATGGGGCTTGGTGCTGTCAGCAGAGAGCTTGCTTCAGGTCCTCTGTCTCCTGTCTCTGCCTTTCCTCCATTCAAGCCCCCTCTCTCAAAGACAAGACAAAGCAAAAACAAAACAAAACCATTAAAAAATTTGCCCTTAAGGAGACATAAAGCCTTGAAAAAAATTGCAATTTGCTCATGCTCAGCCTGGATGTTTAGAGTACCTGCTTTCAGAGCAAGGACTAGATTTGTATCCATGTAGACTTCAAATGATTCTGAATGTCTCCAAGCCTAAACTAAGCACTCAAGGTGAGAATTTCTTAGACTCTGCCAGTTATTGCCAAAATTGAACTCCAAACTTCTCTTTTAGGTCTCAGCCTGTATATGCTTTACTAAAATAGACAAACCTAACCCTATTATTTGGAAAGGAGAGGATGACATAGCCTTTGAGACTTCAAAGTAAAGTCCAAAAAGTGCTTCTACCCTTGGACATCCTAATTATCAATTCCCCTTTATCCTCATTGTATATGATAGGTAAGGGAATGTCGTTGGAGTACTCAACCAAATATATGGTGGCTGACATTGCTCTATGGGGTATTATAGCCATCAACTGGACCCTGTGGCTTCTTGATACCTCCTGGCCCCATAGCCATTCCTGCCACTTCCCTTTAGTTCAGGCCACTGAAGAAATAATCATGGAGCACTTGTTTAATAACCTGGTGCTCCCAAACTCCAGGAAATGAACCATTGGATTCTTGTGACATGTCTAAAGGAAGCACCAAACCCTGACTGGACCTGCACACCATCTGGTGGTGTCTGAAGGGGTGGATTTCCTGTAATTGAAATAGACAACATCTGGGGAGACAGCTTTCCCAAGATGTATGGGAAAGGCCTGTATATCTTTTCTCCCTGTTGCCTCTTCTATCCCCTGTGTGGAAAGAAAATGGCTTTTATTTGCACTTCTCAATCTCTCACAAAAGTGGGAACCCTCTTTGAATTATGACCTTTTAAGAAAAAGCCTCGTTATGATCTAGTGTGCATTATTGAATGATTAGATGGCATAAAAATCAAACTTTTCTTATACTGACATTATTAACTCTAGATTTTTATCTTAATGCATGGTTTGTAAATGTAAAACTTTTCAGAGTATTATGGACAGCACATGTGATTCAACACAATTATTTTGAGATAACAATTCCATTTTAAAATATCTTTCAACATTTACTAATCTTGCAAATTTTCATTAACTTCATGTTTATACATGTAGTGTATGTTCCAAAATACACTAGATTGTTCAATTCAGTGCTTCCCACTATTTTGCCTCATAGCAATTTTAAGAGGTGACTTCCAGGAGGCATACTAATTTTGCCCTCATAGAAAGAAACGTCTCTTCCCTAAGTCCAGATAAGTGCCAATAAATATTTTCAGATGGCTACTTCCAGACCCAAGGTCCTGGTTTAGAACCAACATACAGTTGGGAATTGTTATTTGCTTCTGATCTGTAATTGCTCTTAATCTTTTACAAGAAAGGTGTGTTCAATAAGTTGATGCTGGTTAAATACTTAGTCTTGATAAGATATGAACTTCAGATGGGAGTCCCTGACGGGTTTTCCTTCTATCTCTCCCTGTCACTCACGTGTGGCTCCAGTGGTTTCCACCTGCAAGTACTTTCCCTTGACCTGAAACATGACAACCTGGAAAGGTCTTTCCTTACCCTGAGAGACAAAACCATGAAACATAAAGAACTTTCCTGCTTCCAAGGAAAGATCTTGATTAAAAAGGGGAATGTGAAACTTAGTAATGGGAAACCTCACCCAAATAGATTTAGGTAGTTTTGGCAAAGGAAGGTCTCAAGGCCTCCCACTTGTGGTTGATTGCAGACCCGGGATTAAGAAATGGACTTGACCTGACATGAAGTAAACCTTGTACCTGGATACTACTCTGCTATTCCAGCCAGAAAGAGGTGCTCTCCTGGTCATCCTGGGCAATAGATCCAACAATAAAGCCACTCCACCTGAAACTACCAGGTTATTCCACAGGACTTTTAGTTCATTATAACCTTCACAACATATCCTTTTTATCCTTTTTTTAAAAATGTTTTTAAATTTTGTCTCTTCTTTGGTCACCAGGTATTAGTAAGGTTTGTTATAGCTTTTTTGTCCAGGATCACAATTTTGTTTTATTCCTGAATAATCCGTATTTTGCTGATAAGATAACTGCCAGTGTATTTTTTTTTAATTTTTTTAATGTTTTATTTATTTCTAGGAGAGAGAGAGAGAGACAGCGTGAGCAGGGGAGGGTCAGAGAGAGAGGGAATCGCAGACTCCGAAATAGGCTCCAGGCTCTGATCTGGCGGTCAGCACAGAGCCCAATGCGGGGCTCGAACCCACGAACTGCAAGATCATGACCTAAGCGAAAGTCGGACGCTTAACCGACTAAGCCACCCAGGCGCCCCACTGCCAGTGTATTTTTTTAAGGTTAACATCACCAACACTTGTCTCTAGAATACTGTCTTTTTAACATTTTTTAGTTTTTAATTAAAATTTTTTTTGAGAGAGAGAGACAGTGCAAGCCAGGGAGGGGCATAGAAGAAGAGAGGGAGACACAAAATCTAAAACAGGCTCCAAGCTCTAGGCTCTGTCAGCACAGAGCCTGATGCGGGGCTTGAACTCATGAAAAGTGAGGTCATGACCTGAGCTGAAGTCGGACGCTTAACCAACTGAGCCATCCAGGTGCCCCATTATTTATTTCTTTTTGAGAGACAGAGCACAAGACGGCAGAGACAGAGAGAGGGAGACACAGAATCCAAAGCAGGCTCCAGGCTCTGAGCTGTCAGCCCAGAGCCAAGCATGGGGTTCGAACCCACAAACTGCGAGATCAGGACCTGAGCAGAAGTCAGACACTTAACCAACTGAGCCACATTGGTGCCCCGCGAATACTGTCTTTAGCATGGAGCAATTGAATTTGGGTTTGAATGACAAGACATTGCTGCCTGCTCTGCTCTTCAATAAGATTCTAAGGGCCAGCAAAGAATGTGACATTTCAAGACTGGGAACAAAGACTACTTGTGTGGAGACAAGATGGTGAGGGCATGGGGCTCAGGTGTGCTGGGTTGGTTTTCTCTCAATTAGTGCTACTGATTCTAGGTCTATGTGGTACAACACAGGGACTGGCATGGAACTTCTCAGATGCTACTTCCTGTTTCCCACACCAAACCTGCAACATTACGATTTCCTAGGGGGGTTCTGGAATACATAATTTCTATCCACACTAAAGCTAAGGAGCCTTAGCTACTTGATTCTGAGTCTAGTCTTCTATAAGAATAACCTGTGGAGTTTCAAACATCATCATCATCAGTACCCTTGCCCACAGATTCTGTCAATAAGTCTTCATGGGTGCCACAGTGCTCTTTTAATTAAGTGCTCCAGGTGATTCTAAGGGAGGCTGTGGTAAAGCATGAGGGCTCCTCGGTTACTAGAGTTGAGTGCTGCCTTCACTCCAAGTGGCGGGAACATAAGTGTCCTCTCTACACGAGTATGGATGGGTCAGGTCCACACAGCACAGATTTTCTATGCTGTAGGAGATTGTGTGGGTGTCTGTTGGAGAGGAGGCTGTCTGAAGACAGGGAAGGAGAAACTGGAAGGCTTGGTCTTGTAGGAGCTCACAGTTTTTTAATAGCTCCCGACACAGAAAAGAGTAGGAAGCTGGGCCTTTTTCGTATTTCATTGTTCTGCCTGTGGGTGAGTAGTTAACAGATGAAGAGACTTTACCTTAAAGGCAAATGCTCATGATCCAGCTGTGACTTTCCTCCAAGTATCTTCTGAGAAAGAAAGCTAGAGTGCGGGAGGAAGAGGATGAAATGGCTGGTTCTCTGGTAAGACTTGCATCTCAGGTTAGAGACTATGTTTCATCTTTTCCTCCTGAAATTCTATGCATTCAAAAATTGCAAAAGTTTGTTTCTCTAGTTCTGACATTACTGTCTTAGGAGTCTTTTCACCTACTTTTAAAACATAATACAGAAGGTTAGTTCTTTTGAATATTTCTTTGCTTTATTCCAGAGGCTTCTCTCCACTCTTCCCAAACTGGCTTCCAACAAGGCAGAAAATTGTCATTTTGAATGACTGTCTTGCAACTTTAAAAAAAATTCTCTTTGGGAGAGATCTGTGGGGGAGGCATTGAATCCGAGACTCCTATAGTAAATGAGCTTGTGTTTTGGCATATCAGTCAAGGAGAGCGGTACATATTTAGGTCCCATTAGGATGCTTTACCAGCTCTGTGTGGACTAGGATTAAGCAAATGCACAAATAAACAAAATGGACACGTAGCCCAGAATAACTTAGAAAGTTCTGGAAAAGGAAGAGAGCCTTGTTCTCCAGAATGCGGGGGCGGGGGGGGGGGTAGGGAAAGATGCTCTATTTACAATACACTCAACATTAGGGGGAAATTGGTGCCATTTTTGGCATGCAATTTTTATAAACCCACTATTTTTTCTCAATTAGATTCCTATTCTGACTTACTTTTGAGTGGCAACAAGAACACAGGTGGGATAATGCCTCCTCTCATGTGCCTTAGGCGCTGATAACATTTGGCTTCATTACAGCTGATGTTAATGTCTTCTACTTGGCTTGGTACTCTCTCTTCCACATTCCTCTTGTATAACATGAATATGTCTCTTAGTCATTTGTATGGATTGGTTGGATTTACTGAGCCATGTGCAGAAGCCATCACATTCAAAGTGGAGACTCCTTTCTTCTGAGTTTCCCTTTGCTTGTAGTTTCCACTGGAAAATGAAGCCTGTCTCTTGTGTACTGGGGATACTGACTTCTGGGAGAGGTGGTGCTGAGTCAGTGAAGCTCCAAACTGTAAGTTCTTGTTGTATTTCACACTCATATCCAGATTTTTTTATTTTTTTTCAGAAAACGAAAACAAGGATCACATAGTTAAGAGGTTGGAGTGTCTTAAAATCTTAAGATACAACATAGCACAAATACTGATTTCAAATTTCAAAGAAATACAAGACTCAGAAATATTAGCTATTTTCTTTATATCATTCTCTGTGTGTGTCCATAGTGTGATTAAATGACAGGAATGTAATAATCTGCAAATAGATTTTTTAAGTTTTATGCCATTGAGGTGTTATTTTTTTGAGAATGTTTCTTAATTTGAGTCACCAAGACAATATTCCACGCTATCACTTTCAATGTGTATATAGCACTTTTGAAAAGTTTAGATATATGCAGGGGTGCCTGGCTGGCTTAGTCAGTAGAGCATGCAGTTCTTGATCTCAGGGTTATAATCTCAACATGTGGGTGTAGTTTTTCTTAAAAACTTTTTTAAAATAAAATAAAAGTTTACATATGTGCATAAAATGTAAAAAGTAGGTCAGTTTTGTGTGGATACCTTCTTGTTTTTATCACCATTCTCAGTTTTGAAACTTGTTATGAATATAATTTTACATTGGTATCTATTGATTAATGTTTTTTTGTTAGATAAATTCTAGGTCAGAGAACCCAGGTTAAAATACAAATTCATGGGTTGTGTGGGTGGTTCAGTAGGTTGAATGTGTGCTCTTGATTTTAGCTCAGGTCATCATCCCAGGGATGTGGGATTGAATTCTGCATGGGGCTCTGCACTGAGTGTGGAGTCTGCTTAAAATTCTCAGTCTTTCCCTATGCCCCTCTCCCCACTTCCACTTTCTCTGTCTCAAATAAATAAAGAAAATGGTTAATGTAATAATATCTAGTTTTATACATATACTGGATGTGTGAAAAATATTCTATAAGAGGAAAGAATATGTTTTGTCCCCTAGACTATTTGTGTGTGTGTGTGTGTGTGTGTGTGTATCAATGAAAAATTTGATAATCTAGCAATTACTAATGCTCAGAATGTATTGTTGCGGCCTTTCTTCCTTTAGAATCAGAGATTCTTTCTGATCACCAGGCAGTCATCTCTGTCCTTTCGGTTTTTGTGTCTTTATTTAAAGGTTCAGCAACAAGATGAAGTCCGAGAAAGGAATGTCTTACAATGGGAGGCCTTTTGTGATATCAATCGCAGAAATATTCCGACCAAGGAAATAATAGAATGTTCTTAGTGAAAAACAGGATAACATATAGGTCAAATTGTATATAGATAAGCTAGGAGTATTTCGTCTGGCTCTCAAGAGGATGAATGTTTCTGAATTGGTTTCTTTGTGGAAATTATCATGGGGGGCCCTGAATGGGTCAGTCTTTTGCCCGTGAGTTTATGTTTTAGCTACTCTTATCTATTCTCATCCCAGCTGCCAGTGTAAGGGAGGGTGTTTGTGGAACGTAGGCCTTGAAGAAGGGACTGTTATGTTTCACTAATTAGCAAAGATATATGTAGTAACTATGTTGTGCTCTTAACCCCAAAATAGGCTCTTGGTCTCAGGGCCAGACTCAATGGTAATTCTTGTGTTCCTAACCCCGTAAGTGTCAGATCTGCAAGGCCCATAGGAAGAGCCTTTTGACAGTCACCCATAGAGCTTTCATCTAAAATCTCTTTGTAAAGGCAGGAATATGCTTTTCTTTATGAGGTATCTGTGTTCAGAATATGGGTCTGATACGGAATATTGTGAGGCCTGGTCAATACCAGCAGGCTCATTTCCAACATGAGCCAGTAGTAGCAGAAAGAGATACCAGTTTTTGCTTCTCATGGCAGGAGCTGTGCAAACACTGCCATTTCCTTGCTGTGATTGCCATCCAGAGAGGCCGGTGCGTTCCCGGCAATAGGCTAATTTAATACAGAACAGAATAGAGAACCTAGAAATGGACATACAAATATATGGTCAACGAATCTTCCAGAAAGGAGAAAAAGGTATCCGGTGGGGGGTAAAAAAGACTTTATCTTAAGCAAATGGTGTTGAGAAAACTGGATAGCTATGTGCAGAAGAATGAAACTGGCCCACTTTCTTACACCATACACAAAAATAAATTCAAAATGGATGAAAGAGCTAAATATGAGACAGGAAACCATCAGAATCCTAGAGGAGAACACAGGCTGCCTTTGACCTCAGCTACTTTTACTGGACATGTCTCTGGAGGGAAGGGAAGAAAAAGCAAAAGTGAGCTTTTGGAACCTTATCAAGATAATAAGTTTCTACATAGTAATGAAAACAATCAACAAAACTAAAAGGCCACAGATGGAATGGAAGAAGATATTTGCAAATGATATACTGGATAAAGGGTTAGTATCCCCAATCTATAAAGAAGTTTTCTTTTTTAATGTTTGTTTATTTTTGAGAGCAAGAGCGAGAGAGAGCATAAGCAGGGGAGGAGCAGAAAGAGAGGGTGACACAGAATCCGAAACAGGCTCCAGGCTCTGAGATAGCTTTTAGCACAGAGCCTGACGCAGGGCTTGAACCCACGACTGTGAGATCATGACCTGAGCCGAAGTCGGACGCTTAACCGACTGAGCCACCCAGGCGCCCATATAAAGAAGTTTTCAATGCAACACCTAAAACAAATAATCCAGTGAAGAAATGGACAGAAGACATGAATAGCTACTGTTCCAAAGAAGACATCCAGATGGCTAACAGGCACATGAAAAGGCTCTCAACATCACCTATCATCCAAGAAATACAAATCAAAACCACAATTAGATATCACCTTAGACCTGTCAAATTGGCTAAAATTAACAACTCAGGAAAAAACAGATGTTGACAAGGATGTGGAACTAGGGGAACTCTTTTGTACTGCTGGTGGGAATACAAACTGGCTCAGCTGTTCTGGTAAACAGTATAGAGGTTCCTAAAAACACTAAAAACAGTAATACCCTGTGACCTAGCAGTTGCACTACTAGGTATTTATCCAAAGGATACAAACAAACTTCTATTAAGTGGCCAAAAAAAAGGTGAGAAGAGATCTTGGAAAAAGAAAACAGTTGTGGCATTAGGGTAGCAGGAACATGAGTAATCTTTTTTTCTTTGTAAGAGATGTCCTCTCACGTTGTTATAATGTTGTTTTTTTATAATAAAACTGAAGGGAAAAAAACAAAAAACAAAAAGGATACAAAAAATACTGAATTGAAGGGGCACATACAACCTAATATTTATAACAGTTTTATCAACAATAGTCAAATTATGGAAAGAGCCCAAACGTCCATCAACTGAGAATGGATAAAGAAGATATAGCATATATATATAAGGGAATATTACTCAGTGATCAAAAAGAACGAGATCTTGCCCATTGCAACAATGTGCATGTAACTAAAGTGTATTATGCTAAGTTGACTTTCACTCATGTGGATTTGAGGAAACAAAACATGAACATAAGGGAAGGGAAGGAAAAATAAGATAAAAATAGACAGGGAGGCAAACCATAAGGGACTCTTAGAACAAACTGAAGATTGCTAGAGGGGTGTTGGGTAGGGGGATGAGGTAAATGGGTATGGACATTAAGGAAGGCCTGTGTTGGGATGAGCACTGGGTGTCATATGTAAGTAAAGAATCACTGGGTTCTAGTCCTGAAACCAATAGTGCACTGTATGTTAACTAACTTGAGTTTATTTAATTTTTAAAGTTTATTTATTGTGAGAGAGTGAGTGAGGGAGTGAACAGGGGTGAAACAGACAGAGAGGGAGAGAATCCCAAGCAGGCTTACATTGTCAGCACAGAGCCCCACATGGGGCTTGAACTCATGAACTGTGAGACCCTGAACTGAGCCAAAACCAAGAGTCAGATGCTTAACCAACCGAACCACCTGAGGGCCCTAAAAAAATCAATAAACTGAAAAAATAAATAAGGCCAAAAATCCCCCCAAATTTATGTGCATCCCAGAATGTTTGTTGTAGTACTATTTATAATAGCCAAGATATAGAAGCAATCCAGTGTCCATCAATAGATGAATGGATAAGAAGATGTGTATATATACACAATGGAATATTCCTTTGCCATAAAAAGGTAGGAGTTTTTCTGTCCTCATCGTTGCCCAAGTATTTATCTTGTAGAACATCGTGTGTGAGGCTTGTATGGTGGTGGAGAACCTATCCTTACAAAACCATATAGAGTGATATTTAATATAAATTAATATATTACTTTTCTTACTATTTTATAACTTTGCTTTTAAATAATTAAATTACAATGCAGTATGCTTCTTGTTTTGAATTGGAGAAACGTTTCAGCCTATCATCACATGTGGGGTTTTTTATGTTTTATTTTTGATAAGTAAGTGGTTCTTAAGAAAATATAACACTATTTCTAATACTGCAATACGACTATAACTGTATACCGTATGCCACTATAATTTTATAATGAGTCATTCATTAGTGTATAGGCTAGTCTACATTGAAGCAATTGTATTGCACTAGGCTACCATAAAGCAATCAAAGTGCCCTGTCTTCATTATCAATGTATGAATCATGATACCTCTAAATAAATATGAATTTCTTTTCATGTAAAATAGGTAAGTTTAACATTCCTTGAAGAAGAGGGAGGGTTGCTAGGGGTCTTGCTGGTGATATTTTTAAACTCATTAACTTCATGGGCATGGGTACAAATCCACACTCAGGGTTTTGTTTCTTCCTTTGAAGAATGTCTCTTGGAAGATTACTTCTTGCATGACTGGGATTCAGATCCCTGTTATAAGGGAAAGAAGTAGGATTTTTAGGTGTTAAGATAAATTCTCATGATGTTTCATCTTCAGCTTTAGTGTCCCTCCCCACCCCTTTTTTTAAATTGTTTTATTTATTTCTGAGAGAGAGAGCGTGAGCAGGGGAGGGTCAGAGAGAGAGGGAGACACAGAATCTGAAGCAGCTCCAGGCGCCGAGCTGTCAGTACAGAGCCAGACGTGGGGCTCAAACCCACGAACCATGAGATCATGATCTGAGCCGAAGTCGGATGCTTAACTGACTGAGCCACCTAGGTGCCCTTAGTGTTCCCTTTCTTAAGGTACCATCATCCTTTACTGTAGATGAGTGACAACTCTAAATATTGAGTGGTATTAAATGGTATTGGCTACTTCTTAAATTCTAACTTCCTCTCCTTGTTATTGTATCAATAATATTTGGAGGTAGAGTTTTTTTTTTAAAAAGAAGGATCCTTTTTTAATAAATACCTATGATTTATTCAGGATTTTGTTAAAATTTCTCTTATTCTTGTTTGACAATTCTGTAACCATGTTTCCTTTTGTGTGATAGTTTCCACAGCACTAATTAATTTTGTTTTTGTTTTTGATCTATATTTTATGTTTGTGTATGACAATTTTCAACTCCGTACATTTTAAGACCATTTAGGGTTTAATTCAAATAGGAATCAGCCATATGTCAATCGCCAATAAATTACTTGTATATTTGTCTGTATAAATACTACCCGTACATTCTTTGGTTATGATTTACTTTGCTTATTCCTTTGCTTGGTTAGTGGTCAGTGGTTGATTTACTCTTGAGGGAGAGACAGAGACAGAGTGTGAGTGGGGGAGGGTCAGAGTCAGAGAGGGAGACACAAAAATCTGAAGCAGGCTCCAGGCTCCGAGCTGTCAGCACAGGGCCCGATGTGGGGCTTGAACCCACAAACCGTGAGATCATGACCTGAGCCAAAGCCCGACGTTTAATCAACTGAGCCACCCAGGCGCCCCATTGGAGGTAATTTTTTTAAACTCATAACTTTGTATCTACTTTAAGTTTTATATTTTGGTCTTAATTGTGGTTGAAATGTATGCCATAAAATTTACCGTTTGGCCATTTTAAACTGTAGTGTTAAGTATATTTCTGTTGCTGCAAAACCAATATCTGGAATTTTCTCATCTTGTAAATTTGAAACCCAGTACCTGTTAAATGACCACTTCCACATTTGTATGTATTCCAAGCCCCAGCAACTACATTTTCTTCCTCCCTCTTTCCATCTCTTCCTTCCTTTCCCTTCTTCCTTCCCTTCTTCCTTCATGAGATTCACTACATTATGTTAGGTAAGTGAACTCAGTGTATCTGTCTCTGTGACTCATATTTTCCACTTAGCATAATGTCATCACATTTTGGCCATGTTGTATAATGTGACAAGATATGTTCTTTCTTTCAAAGCTAATTATTCCATTGTGTGTATATGCTATATTTATTCATGTACCCATGAACATTTCTATTGCTTTCTTTCTTTTTTTTTTTTTTT
>NW_024081465.1:381634-405236 GCF_003009895.1 Hyaena hyaena | reverse complement strand
CCATGGTATAGATAAACCACATCTTCTTGATCCATTCGTCCGTTGATGGACACTTAGGTTCTTTCCATGTTTTGGCTATTGTTGAGAGTGCTGCTATGAACATTGGGGTACATGTGCTCCTATGCCTCATCATTTCTATATCCCTTGGGTAAATTCCTAGCAGTGCTATTGGTGGGTCATAGGGGAGTTCTATTGTTAATTTTTTGAGGAACCTCCACACTGTTTTCCAGGGGGGCTGTACCAGTTTACATTCCCACCAACAGTGTAGGAGGGTGCCCATTTCTCCACATCCTCGCCAGCATCTCATGTTCTCTGATTTGCTCATTTTAGCCATTCTTACTGGTGTGAGGTGGTATCTCAGTGTTGTTTTGATTTGTATTTCCCTGATGAGGAGGGATGCTGAGCATCGTTTCATGTGTTTGTTGGCCATCTGGATGTACATTTCTATTGCTTTCTCCTGTTACTGGCTGTTCTGAATAAGGCCTCTCTTGGAAACTCAACTTTGAATTCTTCTGGCTAGGTACCCACAGTGGGATGCTGGATTTTATGATAATATTATTTAAATTTTTTTCTCAAACCTTTATCTTGTTTTCCATTGTGGTTGCACCATTTTCATTACCTCTAGCAGTGCATAAGAGTTCCATTTTCTCGACATCCTTTCCAACGTATGTTTTTTATTTGTTTAATGATGGGATGTGAACTGGTGTATTGTGATAACTCACTGTGGCCAGATTTGTATTTCTTTAAGGAATAATGATTTTGAGAATTTGTATGGTTGGCCACTTGTATATTAACACTGGAAGATGCTTATTCTATACTTTGCCCAAATTTAAATTAGCTTATTTGTTTTTGGTTGTCGATGGATGAGTTCTTTTTATATTCTATATATTAACTCCTTATGCTCTAAATGCTCTGTAAAAAATTTCCTTCCATTTCAGAGGTTGCCTATTCACTCCACTGTTTATTTAGAATTATTTTCTCTGAATTCCATATGTTTGAGAATATTGTTTGTCATTTCACTTGGCTCAAAGTATTTTCTTATCCTTTTCTTCAATGTTTTTTGACTCATTGATTGTTCACGAGCATATTGTTCAGCTTTCAAATGTTTATGGACTTTCCAATTTTCCATCTGCTCTTAAACCTTTGTTTTATTCTATAGTGGTCAAAAACCACACTTGTATGATTTAAGTCTCTCCAGATTTCTTAACACTGGTTTTGTAGACTAGCCCATCATCTATACAGGATGATCAATGTGCAGTGGAGATTATTGCATAATATATTTTTTCTTGGTTGAGCAATCTATTTATGTTTGTTATACAAAGTTGGTCTGTAATGTTGCTTAAATGTGCTTCTTACTGAAGTTAAATGTAGTCTTTCTATCCAGTTAAACTGAAGTGTTGACCTCTGTTACTCTTATGATACTGTTTATTTCTTGCTTCAATTCTACCATGCGTTCTTCACCTGTATGGGATCTTGATGTTAGGTGCACATGTAATTATTGTTAGAGTGTCATGTAGCTTCACGTCTTTATATAATGTCCTTTTTCTGTCATGATATTTAAAAAATTTTTTTAAATAGTTTTTAAAATATTTTTTAAAATTTATTTCTAGGAGACAGAGAGAGAGAGATAGCATGAGCAGGGGAGGGTCAGAGAGAGAGGAAGTCACAGACTGAAACAGGCTCCAGGCTCTGAGCTGGCAGTCAGCACAGAGCCCGACGGGGGGCTCGAACCCACGAACCGTGAGATCATGCCCTAAGTGAAAGTCGGACGCTTAACCAACTAAGCCACCCAGGCGCCCCTCAAAGTTTATTTATTTGAGAGAAAGAGAAAGAGAGAATCAGCGGGGGAGGGGCAGAGAGTGGGAGAGAGAGACAGACTCCCAAGCAGGCTTTGCACTGTCAGTGTGGAGTCCAGTGCAGGGCTCCGACCCACAAACCATGAGATCCTGACCTGAGCAGAAACCAAGAAATTAACACATAATCAACTGAGCTACACAGGTACCCCTGTTGTTACTGTTTTGGACACTTAATGTGTATTTGTTTGATATTAGCATGGCCATTTATGCTGCCTTTTGGCTCCCACTTGCATGGAATATCTTTTTATATATTTATACTTGCATCCTGTGTGTCACCTTAGATCTATTGTGAGTCTCTTACAGACAGGAGATTGTAGGATTTTTTAAACTTATTCAGCCAGTCTATATCTTTTGATTGGGGGACTTTAATATATTTACAATCAAAGTATCACTGAAAGGGAACCACTACTACTGCCATTTTTTAAAATTGTTTTCTGTACCTGTTTGTGGCTATTTCATGCCACTTTTCCTCTCTTCTATGTTCCATTTTGTTTCTTTGATATTTGTAATGACATGCTTTGATACCATTCTCATCTCCTTTCTATCTTCTATAGGAATTTTCTTTGTGGTTACCATGAGAAGGACTTAAAACCTCTCACACATATCATGTCCACCACTGAATCCACTTTGTCTTACTGATATCCCAAATTCTCTCTTTTATGTTGTGCATTCTGTAACATGGATTTGTGATTTTTTTAATGCTTTTATTATTTTTAAAAAACACTCTGTCACAGAAGTAAAACTGATTTGTGATTCCTCATTATAAACTCAGATTTCTATATTTGTTAAAATATTTAAATTGAGCAGAGAGTTTTATATGTTCATTATATTTCAGTTACTTTTAGAATCACTGTGGTTTTTTTTTTAATGTTTTATTTATTTCTAGGAGAGAGAGAGAGACAGCGTGAGCAGGGGAGGGTCAGAGAGAGAGGGAGTCACTGGAGACTGAAACAGGCTCCAGGCTCTGAGCTGGCAGTCAGCACAGAGCCCGACCCGGGGCCCGAACCCACGAACCGTGAGATCATGACCTAAGCGAAAGTCGGACGCTCAACCGACTAAGCCACCCAGGCGCCCCATAGAATCATTGTGTTTTAACCAGACTCTCCCTTTAATGTTTCTTGTAGAGCTGGTTTACTGGTTGAAACCCTGAAACTTCTAGGGGGGTTTCCTCGGAAAGTCTTCCTTTCTCCATTTTTAAAAAAACGTTTGTTTATTTTAGAGAGAGAGAGAGAACCAGCGAGCATGAGTGGGGGAGGGGCAGTCATAGTTGGGGACACAGAGTCTGAAGCCGGCTCCAGGCTCTGAGCTGTCAGCATGGAGTCTGAAAACAGGGCTCGAACTTGTGAATCCTGATATAATGGCCTGAACTGTAGCTGGATGCTTAACTGACACAGCCACCCAGGCGCCCTTGGTTGATATTTTTTCGATATTTCAGTACTTGAATATATTATCCTATGCACTACTTCCTTTAAGGTATGTTGAGAAACTGCTAATATCTTATACTGGATCTATTGAACAAGAGCAGTTGCTTTTCTCATAGTGTTTCAAAGTTTTCTGTTCACTGATTTGTGATAGGGTAATTATAGTGTGTCACTATAATTTAAAATATAAATTTAAGATTTGGCATTTATCCTGCATAAAAATTCACTGAACTTCTTGCAGGTTTCTTTCTTTCCACAAATGTGGGAATTATGAGCCATTAGTTTTTCACATAAGCTCTTTATCTCCTTTCACTCTCCTTTCATATGGGGTCCCCATAATACGTATTTTGATTCATTTGTTAGTGTACCAAAAGTCCGTTGGACTCTGTCCTTTATAAATTTTTTTTTTCTACCTCAGTGGACAATTTAAAACAAGTGACCTTTAAGTTATCTGACTCTTTTTTCTGATTTCTCAAGTCTTTCATTAACCCTTTACTGTCTTTTTCTTTTTTAAATATATAATTTTTTAAAATAATCTCTATACCCAACATGGAGGTCAAACCTACAACCCCAAGATCAAATGTTGCATGCTGTACCAAGTGAACCAGCCATGCCACCCCCCTTTGGTATTTAAAATGCATTTGCTGGACTCTTTAGCTCCTAATTTTTGTTTCATTGTTTTGTATACTTTCTGTCAGCTTGAGTTTTATTTTGGTTATGCATAGTTTTCCTGATATCATTAAGTTCCCCCATTTGTTTTCTTCCTCCATGAGCATGGTTATGATGATTGTTTTGAGTTATTTGTCAATACATGAATGTATTGTCAAGTAATGAATACTTATGTATAAATTTATGGTAAGTTTTAGAGTTTTACTTTGTTCCTTCAATTGGAACACATTTTTTCTGTTTCTTGCTATGCCTTGTGATCTTTCACAGAGCTTTGGGAATTTAAAAACTAGCCTCTGGTCCTGGGCTTTATGAACTTGCTTTGTAAAGGAGAACACAAATAATAGTCAGCTGTGCTAATGAATTCTGGGTCCTATGAAACATATTCTGAGGATGTGTAAAGTCTGAAATTTTGTAATTTCCCAGTTAAAGTATGTGTTAAGTCTTATTTAGACCACATGATACATTTTTCTCCCTGATGTTTGGTTTCAGGTCTGCATTCTCTCTGGCGTTTGAAGAAATACTTAGCTCCTTTTCTGAGCAGCCAGCACAATATATTCATAATATGCTTCCATTTCTTGAGCCCTCAGTGTCATATATGACAGAATCAAGTCCCCTTAGGTAGCTGCAAAAGAGTCAGATCATTGCCCACGCAGGTCAGTCATGTCTTCTTTCCTCATCAGAGTCGAGCATTTTCTCATAATCTTGCCATGAAGTGCCAGGCAGGGTAAAGAGCTATTGTGAGAAAGTGTCACAAACTTTTCTTACCTCTTTGGTGTGAGTCTTCTTCATTTTGTCTTTGCTTGGGGTGCTTCGTTCTCCCAGTTGGATTCTGGAGCATTTGAAAAGGTAATTTGGTTTGTTTCTCCTTGAAGGAGCAAAGTTTCTGTGCCTCCTATTTCTCAAATCTACTGATGTCTGGCGATGGGAATTTTTTTTTTTTTTACATTAGCACATTATAGTATATGCATGCAAGTGTAGTTATGGGATCATTTATTTGTTACCTTGCAGTTATGTCTTTTGATCACACTTTGGACTTGTTGACAAAGACAGGCAAAGGAGACTCTTTCCATGGGGAAGATATGGTAATGGGAAGATATGGTAACTGTGACTTTTGAGAATTCAGTTACTGAAAGATTGGAAAGGTGAAGGGGAGAGGAAAGAGCAGAAGGAGTATTGTGATGGATAGAACCAAACTGGGCATTTATCCACAATGAAATCCTTATTGCCTAAAGAGATTGAGGAAGGGCACCTGTGTGGATCAGTCAGTTAAGCATCACTCTTGAGTTTAGCTCAGGTCATGATCTCATGGTTTGTGAATTCGAGCCCTGTGTTGAGCTGTGCACTGAGAGTAGGGAGACTGCTTGGGATTCTCTCTCTCCCTCTCTTTATGCACTGTCCCTCTCAATAAAGAAACAAACAAACAAACAAACGGAACTTTAAAAATTCTAAGATATAAAACATTTGGAGGTAAACCCTACTTTAAAACAACTATGTTTGTGGAACAATGTCTTTACGAATACAAAGACCCAAATCCATTTCTTAAACATGTATATGCTCTGAAGAAAACATTTAAAAAATCTATAAAGTCCCCGAGTGCATGCCAAAAATGACCATTCCAACCATTTCAAATATAGGATAGGATCAATTATTTCAACACTTCTGATTTTTCGAAATTTAAAAGTGAAGATAAAATTTCTAAATATGATCCATTTGAAGTGCCCTTTTTGATGGTTTATTATCGTTTCACTAATAAATAATTCCTCTTTGTTCCAAAGTCTCTAATGTTGATAATTAGGAGAAGGTCTTTATCCAAACATCACTGTTCAATAAGATCACATAATATTGAATTTGGAACAACTTTACATGTTGTGAACTTGGGAAGATCTTTAGCGAGGACTGTATTTTCAATAATTACCAATGTGTTTACCATGGAGACAGAAGTTATCAATGCAACGAATCTGGGTAAAATGTTAACCATGCATCAAATCCTAATAAGAAACAGAGAACTCAGTTTCTAGAGAATGAGTATAAAATAAATAAATGTGGGGAAGTCTTCTATCAAAGCTCCAACCTTATTAAATGTCATTGTTTCCTGACTGAAGAGAACACTTACAAATGTAGTAAATGTAGCAAAGTTTTTAAACAGTCCTCACAACTTGCTCAAGAGTTTTCAACCTGAGAAGAAACCTTACATATGTAAAGAATGTGGCAAAGCCCTTACCCATTACTCACATTTTTTCACATGACAGAGCTTATACTGGAGAAAAGCCTTACAAATGTAAAAAATGTGGCAAAGTCTGTACCTGGAGTTGAAGTCTTCCTGGACATCAGATAATTCATACTACGAAGAAACCTTAGAAATGTAAAGAATTTGCTGAAGCCTTTAACCATTGCTCAGACTTTCCTTGACATCAGAGTAGATATATTTGGGTTGAAGCCCAACAACTTACGGAGACTAGGAGAAAGCTTTAAGCCCAGTATGGACTCAATTTCCTGAACTGTGAAATCATGACCTGAGCTGAAATCAAGAGTCAGCAGCTTAACAGACTGGACAACCGAGGTGTCCCTATAAAGTTACAATTTTTAATGTAAATTTTTATGATGTAATAAATGAATACTTGCAGATGTGTGGCAGAGAGAACACAGAGTTCTCACATACTCCTCACCCTGTTCCCTTGTCCTTGACGTCAGACATTACTCCGTATTTTTGACAAAACATACAACTAACAATGGCACCTTAATATTATAGAATTACATAATTATTATTTCACTAATTTTAATTTTTTTTCCTCCACAAAGATGTGATCCAAAATAGCAATTTGTAGTCATCATCTCCCTGCAATATCCTTTGCTCTGTATCAGTCTTTCTCAAATTTTTATACATTTCAGGTTTGAGAAACCTTGGTATGGTGTGGTTTTTGTTTTAATCTCTAATATGGAATTTGATGTTTTTCTCAGGATTAAAATGTGTTCATAGGTACTGTGATGAACTCTGAGGAGGCTTGGAGATGCAAATTGATAGAGAAAGTGATTATTTCTATTTAATACGGGTATTAGAAATACAGAGATGAACAGCCATGGCCTCTATGATTGAGATTTTCAATATAGACCAAATGTTTATTTGGTTGAATTCAAGGTTTGAGGGTCACTGCAAGGAAGGGGTGATTTATGGGGAATTATGACTTCATTTCTCTGTAGTTTTGTGAGTACAAAGGTGCCCCTGAAGGCTACCCACAAAGAAAAGAGTTTTTAGTAGTATTAGTAATACTTGTATTTGTTTACCTTGTTAAGAATAAGATATAGTTGACCCTTAAGGTAGCAGTTAGGGGCACCAACCCCAATATGCAGATGAAAAAAATCCCTGTATCACTTATGATACTTCGAAAATTTAATTCTTTAAAAAAATTTTTTTTAACGTTTATTAATTTTGAGATTAATCAAGCTGGGAGAGGGAGAGAGAGAGGAGGATACCCAGAATTTGAAGCAGGCTCCAAGTTCTGAGCTGTCAGTGCGGGGCTCCATGTGGGGCTCAAACCCATGAGCTATGAGATCATGACCTGAGCTGAAGTCAGATGCTTAACTCACTGAGCCACCCAGCCTCCCTGAAAACCGAATTCTTAACAGACAACTGTTGATTGGAAACCTTACTAATAACAGTCAATTACACATTTTGTTATATACATACATACGTATATACACACACATATACATATACATATATATACACACACACACATAGTCTTACAATAAAAGTAAGCTAGAGATCTGTTAAGGAAATCACAAGGAAACACATTTACACTGTTCTGTGTTTATCTAAACAAAACTGTATGCACAAAGACCCCTGCACTTCAAACTTTTGTCTTTCAACAGCCAACTATAGTATTGTCCCAGAATCTCTAAGTGTTTATGTTAAGTCACTTACCATTTTCTGTCATAAAACAGTGAATTGGATTAAGTAGAGTATAAGTTTTTCTTAGACAAAAGTAGATAAAACTGAAAATATCCCATAGGTAGGGAGGTAAGAAGCCTAGAGCCCTCTGCCTCCACAGCTCATCCAGAACCATCACTTGTAAAGCTTTTCTAGGTCAGGCCCCACCCTGGGCTCTCCCCTTACTGAACAGATTAGAGGAGATCAGAAGTTTGGCTCACTGCTCCTCCCATGTCTCATTGGTAGGTGCTAATATTTTGGTGAAACCCCAAATCAGATACATAGAAGCAAAGGCTGTATATTTTGGTGCCTTAATTTCATTATGTCTCATTACATAATGTCCTTTGAAAGGGGTGGGGACAGACCCTGCCAGAATGTGCCACTTTGGCATATGGATTATTTGGAGCTGAAGGCAATCAAGACCATGTGGGATCCAGAGAAACTTTGGTTCCTCCCTTAACTACATAGAGGATTCTAAATTGGGTACCCTTTCTAAAACAAGGGTTATTACAGAGGATAAATTTTATCTGACTGATCCATGGCAGAGCAAACATCTAATTACCTGTGTCAGATGGCAAGAATTCATGCCCCTTCAGGGGTCTTTCTAGCTGGACTAAGAATCAAATTAACAGAAGACAGATTAACGGGAGAAAATCAAGTGTACATAATGGCATATACACAAGAAATTCACAGAGACATGGACATTTTAAAGACAGGTAAAATGAGGTACATATGTGATTCTGAACTGAGAAGTGGGTAGGACCTGGAATCTCAAGGAAAGGAATGTGCTTCACAGGGTGATAGAAAAAGAAGTTTGGTGATAAGACATTTACCCTCCCATACAGATGAGTCGCTCTCAGAAATTTTATTTGTTAATAACCTTTATTCTGGAAAGGACCTCCAATATAGATTATTCTATGTGGCTAAGGGGGAACAAACTTTCCCCGGAGACCATAGGGATTTTCAAGTGCTTTCAGCTCAGAATGATCTACATGCCAAAGTGGGAATTCTGGGGGCGAGGGGGCTGTCCTGAACCTCTACCCAAACACCTGCACCTCTCCTACACTCTGTTAGTGCATTTCCTTGAAACCCTAGACTCCTACTGCCTTCTCCTTGGTTCAGGATGACATATAGACCTCATTTTGCCTGCCCGACTTTGGAATGTCCATGTGTGTGTGGACTCTCCATAATTATGCCATGGGAGCTTCAAGAGCCAACCCATGGAGCACCCTGTTTTCCATTTCTGAACATCTAATGGTCACTCAAACTTAAAAAAAATATTTTTTAACATTTATCCATTTTTAAGAGAGAGACAGAGCTTGAGTAGCAGAGGGGCAGACAGAGTGGGCGACACAGAATCAGAAGCAGGCTCCAGGCTCTGAGCTGTAGGCACAGAGCCCAATGTGGGGCTTGAACTCACAGACTGCGAGATCATGACCTGAGCTGAAGTTGGATGCTTAGCCGACTAGGCGCACCCAGGTGCCCCTAATGGTCACTCAAATTTTTAAATATACACAGACATTGTGGAATGGAAAGAAGACCCAGAAGTGCCTTCATCTGTCTCTATTTTGATCTTCATCTATACTTTCTAATTCAGTCCTTCTTGCCAGTTTATCTTTTAGCTCCTGTAGAAGCCCTACTAGGCAAAGCATCCCAGGATGGGAAAGGAAACCATCCCTTCCAGCAACAGGGACTCCCCTGACCCAACAAGACCCTACCTGCCTGACAGCAACACAGTGATCAGCCTGACCTTCACCACCTGCATGTACCACCACCCTTTGTCCTACATTTTCTTTATAGGAACCTGGAAGAATTTTCAGCAGTCTGGACAATGTTTGAGATGTTAGCCCGCTGCCTTCTCGGTGTCAGCCGCACTGAAGAAAATTCCTTTCTTTTTTTGTTACCACTCATCCCTGTGCTGTTCCCTGGTGTGCAGGGAGGGTGCAAGAGCACCTGTATCTGGGGTACCAAACAGACCAGATCTGGCCACTCGCTGCTGACAGAATCCAAAGGCAGAGAGAATAGAAGTGGCAAAACAAGAAATGAAGTCATTTCAGGGAGGCCGACACGGGGAAGAGAGCTAATCTCTCAAAGATGGTCTCTAATGTGCGGGAAATACTTCCAGGTTTATGTAAGGGAAAATCCACACTTGGGGCTTTGTTACTTTCTTTGATGAATGTCTCCTGGAAGATTACTTTTGTATGACTGGGATTCAGATCCCTGTTGTAAGGGAAAGAAATAGAGATTTCTAGATGTTGAGATAAAAATCCTCATGATATTTCATATCTTCAACTTTAGTGCCCCCTTCTCAAGGTACCATCATCCTTTTTTTTTTTTTTTTAATGTTTATTTCTGAGAGAGAGACAGACAGACAGACAGACGGCGTGAGCAGGGGAGGTTCAGAGAGAGAAGGCAGTACAGAATCTGAAGCAGGCTCCAGGCTCTGAGCTGTCAGCCCAGAGCCCGACGCGGGGCTCGAACCCATGAACCATGAGATCATGACCTGAGCCGAAGTCGGACGCTCAACCGACTGAGCCACCCAGGCGCCCTAAGGTACCATCATCCTTTACTGTAGATGAGTGACAACTCTAAATGTTGGGTGACATTAAATGCTATTGGCTACTCCTTCCATTCTCATTTCTACTCCTTGTTATTTATCAATAATACTTGGAAGTGGAGGGCTTTTTTAAAAAAATAATTTAGTGTTTTTAAGTGGGATCCTTTTATAACAAATATCTATGATTTATTCAGGAGTTTGAGGGTTAAAATTTCTCTTATTTGAGAATTCTGTTAATTATGCTTCCTTTTCTATGATAGTTCCCACAACATTAATTAATTTTGATTTTGTTTTTTATGTTTTAGGTTTGTGGGTGACAATTTTCAAGTCAGCACATTTTAAGATGGGATTTAATTCAAATAGGAATCAGCCATATGTCAGTTGCCAATAAATTACTTACATTTTTGTCTGTATTAATATTATCCATACATTCTTTGCTCATGATTTACCTTGCTTATTTTTCTTGGTTAGTGTGCTCAGTGGTTGTTTTCTCCTGACTCTGATGTGTGGGAAATACTTCCAGGTTTGTGTCAGTGAGATGTGGGGCCAAAGTGAGTGGGTACCTGCAGGTAGGCAGTGAAGGTTAAATCTGTCATTGTCTGGGGTGGGGTCTTTCTGTCTCAGGGAAGTCCTTGTGACCTGAGGGGGTAGTTCCAGTTCCGCTCAGGTTTGCTTTGTCCTTAGGGTCTCCCTCCTGAGTCAAGAGACAAACTGGAAGGTACCCAGTGAGAAAACAAAATGTTCTTTAGCATTATTCTGCTGCAGCAAGGGAAGATTTCCTCTGAGACTGATATACCAAGTATAAATTAGATGAGGGACCTCTATCAGGAAAAGAGCTAATACTAGAGAAAAACCTTTTATAAAAAGTCAACTGCCTGGCATGGGCAAACATTTACTATGTCCTTTTTCCTGTGAATGTACTTCCCCTTTCTGAAATTCTAAATCCCTACCCCCTCTCCTTAAGTCACAATGGCACATAACCATCATCCATCCCTCTGTCTTTGAGCCTCAAGTCATTGATGTTCCTATAATAAGAAATATTTTCTTCTCTTGTGAACTGTCTTACGTCAGTTTATTAAACCAGCCAAAGAATTGAGAACAGGTGAAGAAAAAATATTCTCATCTCCTACACATTCATTCTGTAGTTGAAAACTGACCTTGGTGCTCCAGAGTCAAAATATAACATGAAGACAGAGTTTGGGATAAAGAGGAACAGTTGGTTTCTTGGTTTGGGAGGCTGGGGAGGCTGAGGCAGGCTAGGGCCTTCAGAACTGCAAGCCCACCCAGAGGAAGGGCTGGGGGGTTGTAGGGAACTACAGGACCCACCTGGTTTCAACAGGAGTTGTTTGTGCTGCCAGCCTTGTTCATCCTGTGTTCAGGGTGGTACTGGGTTTCTCATTAAAAACAAAACAAAAAAAGGCTAAGAGGGGTGCTTGGGTGGCTCAGTTAGTTAACCATCCCACTTTGGTTTAGGTCATGATCTCACAGAGTTCCAGCCCCACTCCAGGCTCTCTGCTGTCTGTTTGGAGCCGTGTCTCCCTCTCTCTGCTCTTTCCCAGCTCACTCAAAAAGAAGTTACTTGGTTTAGTATCAAGCCTCGTTGATGGTTTAATGTGTCCATTTTGATTTCTGTTCAACACTATACTTTTATAAGTTTCCTTTGTAAGTAGAGTTTCCTTTATAAGAGATATTTGCATGTATAAGGGGATGTTCCTGTTTGGAAGGGTGTCTCCCTCTGTGAAGCAGAAAGAGGGAGAATGTGTTAATCTCCAGAAACTCTGATCTGTGGAGAAGGAAAGGATTTAAATCTGGGTAAGAACCACACTCTTGTTTACGGTTTTTCACTTGGTTACCTCCCCCAAATGCTTCGCAATAGGATCACCGGTGGAGTTTCAGAAAAGGTCACTGCTGCTGCTGCCCCCTCAGATTCTGTCAATTGGTGTGAGTGGAAACCATAGTGTTGTTTTAGTGAAGTGCTCCAGGTGATTCTGTTGCGGGATTTTTCCCCTCAATACCCAGGATTCCTTGCCTCACCACTTTGAATAATAAAGAGGTAGACACAAAATGAGCAGCAGGCAAAAGTTTATGAGAGTGTAAGAAAGGAAGAGTTGTAGGAAATCTCTTTACAGAGAGTGGACATTCTCTTGGTGTGTTTCCATTGCACGAGGGGTGGTCTATGACCATAGTGTTTCTTGGGGGTTCTAAGCTTTTTGGTCTACTACTTATTTTTAGTTAGGTCTTTAGTCATACTATTGAGGGAAAACTGGGAGTGGGTAGGTGTCTGTTATTGTCTTACGAGGCACCTTATGTCTGAGGGGGCTTGCTGTGGTTGGCCACTCCCAGTATTGTTCTAAAATGTGTTTCTCCCCACCCAGGGACCTCAGCTCCTAATCTTTAATTTTCTGTAAACAGAATCGTATACTTTCCTATCATAATTCTCAGTGATCACAGAGTTAAGCACGAAGGCTTCCCATTAGTTTATGAGAGTTGAGTGCAAGCTTTGGTTCAAGGAGAGGCGACAGGGTCTCCTCCATAGGGGTTGGGGAGGGTCAGGTCCATGCAGCACACTGTTCCTATGCTCAAGCAGAATTTGCGGGCTTCTGTGGGAGGGGATGCCCCTGAAAACAGAGAAGGAAAACTCAGAGATTGGTCTCCAAGTGGGCGCCCATAGTTTCTGAGTAGCCCCTGACACAAAGACTAGGAAGTTGGGCCTTTTCTGCATTACAAAGTCCTGCCTGCAAGTGGGCAGTTTATAGATGAAGAGGCTGTGTTGGAGGCTTTAAAGACATTTCCTCCTAATTCAGCTGTGATTTCTCCACAAATATCTTCTGAGAAAAAAAATCTAGAGGACAAGGTGAAAGAAGAAGAAATGGCCAGTTCTCAGGTAAGCCTTGCGTCCCAGGCTGGAGGCCCAGTTGTCTTTTTCTTGGGAAATTCCATGCATGTAGAAATTGCAAAGCACCTGGGTGGCTCATCCCATAGAACATCAGATTCTTCATGTCATCTGAGGTCCTGATCCCAGGGTCCTGCTATCTACCTAGGCATTGGGGTTAGTGCTGAGCATGAAGCCTACTTAAGATTCTAGTCTCTCTTTCTCTCCTCTGTTTGCATGCGTGCTCTCTCTCTCTCTAAAAGAAAATTAAACACACCAATGATTTTTTTTTTAGTTCTAATGTTTCTGCTTTATGTTTTCACCTAATTTTAACCTTCTCAGAAATGATACTCAAGGTTAAGTCTTTAGAACACTCCTCCCCTGTATCCCAGAGACTTCTCTCCCTTCTCTCCAACCTGGCTTCCAGTAGGGCATCAACAGTTGTCACTTTGAATTAAAGTCCTGCAAGTATTGAAAATATTCCCTTTGTGACAGATCCAGAGCAGAAGATACTGAGTCCCAGTTTCCTATTGCTGATGGGGTTTGGTCCTGGGATTGCACTAAAATAACACGGTTCCCGTTTAGGTCTGACGTCAATGATTTCTCTGCTCTGGGTAGAGTAGGTTTTTTTTTTTTTTTTTTTTTAGGATTTTTTTTTTTTGAGAGACAGCGTGAGCAGGGGAGGGTCAGAGAGAGAGGGAGTCACAGACTGAAACAGGCTCCAGGCTCTGAGCTGGCAGTCAGCACAGAGCCCGACGCGGGGCTCGAACCCATGAACCGTGAGATCATGACCTAAGCGAAAGTCGGACGCTTAACCGACTAAGCCACCCAGGCGCCCCTAGAGTAGGTATTAAAATGGACAAATACACAAGATGGGTATGAGACACAGAATAATTCGGAATGTTCTCAGAAAAAGGAACTCTAGTTCTTTTTTTTCCCCAATATTCATTTTTTTTTTTTACAAATAGTTTATTGTCAAATTAGTTTCCATATAACACTAGTGCTCATCCCCACAAGTGCCCTCCTCCATGCCCATCCCTCCTCCCCCCCCACATCCATCAGAAAGGAACTCTAGTTCTTTAGGATGTGGAAAAGATTCTCTACGATATACTACAGGATACTAGATATTACAAGACATGGAAACTATATGTGATTGAAGGCTGTATAAATCCACTGTATCCTCAAAGTTGTTTATATTTCTGATTTACTGTTTGGGGGTCTCAAGAACATACCAGTGATCCTGTGTCCAGAACTATGCCTTAGGCAGTGATATAAATTTATTTCCTTAAAGTTGTTGTTAACTTTTTTTTACTTGACTTTCAGCTCTCTGCCAGATTTCCTCTCTGTAAAGTTCATATTTTCCTTCTTATCAGTTGTAACGATTTTAGGCAGATTCCCTGAGCGATTTCCAGACATTTAAACTGGAAACTTCTCTCTCCTAGTTTCTCTTTACTTGTATTTTTTTTAAGTTTGTTTGTTTGTTTTGAGAAAGACGGAGTGAGAACAGGAGAGTTGCAGAGAGATGGTGCAAATCCCAAGCAGGCTCCACAGGGTCAGTGCAGACCCAGACTTAAGACTGGAACTCACAAAACCATGAAATCTTGATCTGAGCTGAAATCTAGTGTCAGACCCTTAACTGAATGAGCCACCCAGGAACTGCTTCCTTGTAGTTTCTGTTGAAGAGAACAAAGGAAAAGAAATGCAGATAAAATTAAGTTTTCTTACAACTTGCAACCCATTGACAAATACTTGAGACTGGCAGAGGAAGATGTTCCTCAAGGAATTCACAACTGCTTTAATGTTAATACTTTTCTAGAGGCACAAAGCAATCTTAGCTTGACAATAGCCAGACTTCCAGTATCCTGTAAGTCTTCTTTAACATATTAAAATCCTTTAAAACATCTATTATTTCTACACCCTACCCCCCACATAGAATTATTTAATCAGTGGTTCCTCCCAGTCACATTGCAGCTCATTCTGCCTCTGGATACTGACCCTGTGCTTTAACAAAGAGTTTCATTGAGCAAAAAAGCCTAAAGATATTTCCTTGAGCATTTATTTCTGGCCCACCTCACATCAGTTTCCACTGGGCAATGAAGGCAGTCACCTTTATGCAGTAGAGCTATTGACCTCTGGGAATAGAGGTTGTAAATCAAACAGATCTTCATCCCATAGATTTTTATTTCACTCCATAGTCATGACACAGACATACTCTTCTATTTACTTCTTTTACTTCTTTGTATATTCAGAAAAAGGAAATAAAAATCACATAATTAACATGTTTGAGTGTCTTAAAATCCTGAAATACCATAGAACACAAATGATTGAAACAAAAGCTTTCAGTTAGGGGCACCTGGGTGTGTTGGTCAGTTAAGCCTCTACTCTTGATATCGGTGCAGATCATAATCTCCTGGTTCATGAGATAGAGGCCCAAGTCAGGCTGTATGTTGTTTACTTGGAACATGCTTGGGAATTCTATCTCTGCTCGTCCTTTCTCAAAATAAATAAACATTTAAAGATAAAAAAAAACTCAGGGTACCTAGATGGCTCACTCCCTAACCATCTGACTTTGGCTCAGGTCAGGATCTCATGGTTTGTAGGTTTCAGTCCTGTATGGTGTGACCTCAAGACCTGCTTTGGTTGAGCACATGCCCTGCTTCAGGTGAACATGTTCCCTGCTTCCTCCCTCTCCCTCCCTCTCCCTCCCTGTCTCTCTCTCCACCCTCAGTCACTTGTGCCCTCTCAATAAGAAATAAACTTAAAAGTTAAAAAAATAATTTAGAAAAGCTTTCCAAGAACTAGTATGTTATGGGATTATTGAATACTGTGGTCAAGATACTATTCTTGAGTTACTGTATGGTACAAGATAATTTATTGAAGAAGCACAGAGATAGAACATTTGGGCAGAAAGAGCTATACTTTAACTGCATGGAGCTTATATGTATGTTCAAGGAGGAGGGTAGGTGCACAGAGTGTTCAGTCACATATTTCTTTAGCTTTCTACTTATAAAACTCCTTCTGCAAAATTTCTTTGGTGGTCATGATTTACTTCATTAACTATTGGTGAGATGTAATGGCAGTCATGAGACCCTTTAAAATGTATTATCCATGGGCCCCTGGCCTGGGTGACACAGACACAGACTGGAGCCTGCTTGGGATTCTCTCCCTCTCTGGCCCTCCTCTTTTCACACCGTGTTAGCCCATGCATCTCTCACAATAGAAATAAACACTTTTTTTAAAATGGAGGAATAAGCCTTTATTTGATGCTTATCAAAACTATCTAGGGGTGCCTGAGTGGCTCAGTCACTTAAGCATCCAACTTCAGCTCAGGTCATGATCTCCTGGTTTGTGAGTTTGAGCCCCATGTCAGGCTCTGTGCTGACAGCTCAGAACCTGGACCCTGATCCAGATTCTGTGTCTCCCTCTCTCTCTGTCCCTCCCTAACTCATGCTCTGTCTCTCTCTCAAAAATAAATAAACATTAAAAAAATTAAAATGTTTTGGAACATGTTCCAGGCTATAGATCAGCCTTCTGTGCTGAAGGTGAACAGTTTTCTTCTTGTATCCCTAACCACACCAGACTTATAAATACTGTTATTTATATCATTCTATGTGTTTGTGCTGATAGCTGAGTAAAAGATCTAAGCATGATCATCTATAACTAGAGTTTCATGTCATTGAAAATGTTTTTTTCCTTTTTTTCTTTCCTTTTTTTTTTTTATGAGAGACAGAGAGGGAGGGGCAGAGTGAGAAGAAAGAGAAAGAAAATCCCAAGCAGGCTCCAGGCTCTCAGTACAGAGCCTGAGGTGGGGCTTGAACTTGGGAAACATAAGATCATGACCTGAGTCAAAATCAAGAGTTGGATACCTAACTGACTGAGCCACCCAGGCACCCTTCATTGAAAATATTTCTTAGTCACCCTGATAATTTTCTACTTTATCACTTTTGATGTGTATATAACTATTTTCAGAATGGATCTGTGCATGGAATGTATAAAGGTAGATCAATTTTGCGTGGGTACCTTCTTTTTTCCATCATTTTTCTCAGGCTTGACACCTGCTGTGAACATTCCTTTAGGGTCCCCTCTGTATATTGACTGGTGTGTCATTTTAAGTCAACTCTTAGATGACCTGTGTTAAAACATAATCCCTACCATGTGCTGGATGTTTGACAAAATATTTCCTAAAAGTGGAAGAATAATTTGTTCTCTTATATCATTATTATGTATTTTCCATGAATTTATGAGAAACTGTTAGATGGCTGTCTACTAGGAAATTCTTGGAAAGGCTTGTTGTCATATGTCTTGCTATTCTAGTAGAACTTGTAATTGCTATAAGACCCATTCAGTTCCAAGTCCTCCAAGAGTTCTTGTCTTTGAGTTCTACTTCTTTGTTATTGAAATATGTGTCCTTTGGCCCATAGACTAATGTCTTGTTAGAAATGCAAACTCCTACCCTGTCCTAGAACTCCTGAACAGCATTTGCATTATAACAAGATCTCTAATGCACTGTTATGAATTTCAATTCACATTAGAATTTGCTAAATATATTTGTAACTCACCAAAACTTTCCATTTAAGAAATAGACACCACATGTACTGTATGATGTAAGTACAGGATTCAAAAATGTGTATGCCTGTGTTGATGCCTTCATTTCACAAATTCTCTTCAATAAACACAATATTATCAACAGTTAATACCTCAAAGTTAAAGAATATGTTAGAGCGTAATATTGTGTTACAAATTTTCTTACTGCAGAAAGCAAGAAACTCACCTGAGCCAGAACCAGTTCTAATATAACTGAACTAATAGGAGTCCTTGGTGAATCACACAAACACTACAGGTGGGGATATCAGACAAAAGAAAATTGATTTACAAGAAACAACATCACAGGAGTAACTTCCAAAAGCAGGGACTCAGAGGAAGGGGGAAAGGTTTCCTTTTATTTAGGGTTAGGGTGGATATTAAGAAAGAGGAAGCCATCATCTTTGTCGAGCTTGTGACAAGGTTTGCACATGAGTCTTAAGAAAACTCTTCTGTGCATACTCTGTAGTTACATAAGAAGAGATTTGTGATCATTTTTGGGAGGAGATTTTAGTGTTATAATGAGGTAAAAGGGAACTCCTGGGTGGCTCAGTCAGTTGAGCATCTGACTCTTGATTTAGGCTCAGGTCATGATCTCACAGTCCTGAGATCATGCCCCAAGTCAAGCTTCACACTGAGCATGGAGCCTGGTTGGAATTCTCATTCTCTTTCTCTCTCTCTCCCTCTCTTTTTTCTTTCTCTCTCTCTCCCTTCTTTCCCCCTCCCTCCCTGCCCCATGCTCACTTGTGTTGTCTCTCTAAAGGAAATAAATATTCTTTTTAACATAATGAGATAAAGTAACTGTTCTCCCTGCTTTACTCTATTGTTCATTTGCATAGGTGTGAGTCAGAGGCTAAGCTCAAACTGGGCCAATCTGAGCTCTTCCTCAGGGTACTTATTACGTCTTTTTGGATACTTTCTGTTTCCACCACAGAACACAATGCCCATGGGGTGTTTTGCCTGAAGTAAAAGATAAGGTAGAAAAGGAGGTTGAGTAAAATATGGGACTAAGGTCAGTGGGTACAAGCAAGTAACCACTGAAGATCAGGACTTGGGGACAAGCTGGTGACATTAACTACCTCTTTCATCTTAGGTACCTTTATGACCTCTGCCTGTGGCCACTTGGTAACTATAGTATTTATTGCAGGGACTGCTGACATTCAGGGATGTGGTCATAGGATTCTCTCAGGAGGAGTGGAGAATCCTAAACCACAGTCAGCGGCAACTGTACAGAGATGTGATGTTAGAGAACTATGGACACCTCCTCTTCTTGGGTGAGGATAACTACTTTCAGACTTCCCAAACCACCCTCAGGGTTTTGTCCTTTCCTTTGAAGTCATTCTCTTGGAGGCTTCCTCTTTGCATGACTGGAATTCAGATCTCTGCAGTAAGGGAAAGAAGTAGGCATTTATAGATGGAAAGAAATATTTTCATGATGTTTCCTTTCAGCTTTAGTTTCCCCTTCTTTAGGGTAACATCATAATTTCTGTAGATTAATGAGAATTCGAAACATTGAGTGGCATATAGTGGTATTTCACATGCCTTAAATACCAATTTCTACTCATTAATATACTGGTATTATTTGGAAGTGGAGATCAAGAACCGAACATTGAGAGTCCCTCCTTTGTGTTCTAAAGGGGTTGTTGGGCAACATCATTTGGGAAATCGTTTTCTAGAATTCTACAATGTCCTCTCTTCTCTACTGAGTCTAATACTGGGTCGAAAGGTAGAATCTCCAGGCACACTCATATTCCTTTTTTTCTAATAAACAGATCTTGTTTTGTCAAAGCCAGACCTGGTCTTCTTTTTGGAACAAAAGAAGGAGCTGTGGCGTGTTAAGAGAAAGGAGACAGTAGCCTCATACCCAGGTAGGTGGGAATGAAACAGATGACAGAGGTAAGGTCCAAATGTAAAGGAGGAAGATAGACCTTAAATATGTTTTAAGCAGCTCTCCTTGAATGGAAATAAGTTGGAGAAGTCTAGTTTTATGTCTCTCTCTCTCAGCTAGACATCTGCTTTCCAAAAAAGCATGATCTTACATTCTCTTAAGATTCTCCTTCAGTTCTACTGAAGGTTCTTCACATCCACAGTGAGGGCCTCAATAATATGATTGGTTCTCCATTGCTTGGAGGATCTTCGGGGACATCTCTGTATTTCTGAGGAACTCTATGCTAATCCATTTCTGAGTTCTGGTTTGCCTCATGTGAAAAGTATGTCAGGGTGTAGTGGTGGGCATACTGGGGCTTGGTGCAGAAATCTCAGGAACACTGAAGATGGATATCACATGTTATCTTGTTTATGCTTTCCTATATTATGGAGGCTTAAATCTTAATTGTATAAATGTGAGATCCAGTAATTTCATCAGCTGACAAAGCACCTTCCTAAAATGAGAAAATCTAATCGTTTATTCCATTTGAAAAGTCCATTTTTTGGGGCACATGGGTAGATCAGATGTTTAAGCATCTGATGTTGGCTCATGATCTCAGAGCTTGTGAATTCCAGCACCACAGAGAGCTCTTTGCTGACAGCACAGAACCTCCTTGGGATTCTGTCTGCTTTTCTCTCACTCCACCTCTCCTATTTGCTCTTTATCTCTCTCTCAAAATAAATACAAATAAACTTTCAAAAAATTCTAAAAATTTATTTTCTTTGTATTAACTAAAATAAGAAATGTCCATCCTATGATTTTCATTCTTCAAAGGTAAAATAATTTAAAGCACGTATTATTTTCCTACAATTTATATATAAATTAATGGCATTTATATATAAATTAATGGCATGGGGGAGCTGGAACATTTATTTTTTAAATTTTTTTTTAATGTTTTATTTATTTCTAGGAGAGAGAGAGAGAGACAGCGTGAGCAGGGGAGGGTCAGAGAGAGAGGGAGTCACAGACTCTGAAACAGGCTCCAGGCTCTGAGCTGGCAGTCAGCACAGAGCCCGATGCGGGGCTTGAACCCACGAACCGCGAGACCATGACCTAAGCGAAAGTCGGATGCTTAACCGACTAAGCCACCCAGGCGCCCCCTAGAACATTTAGAATTTTAAATTTGTAGCCTATAATAAAGTGTCAATTGTTATCTTATTTTCTAATAAATTGAATCATTTAATACTTTTGTCCTGTATAATAAGTAGTTCCTGTGATCTTGTCATGTGTTTTCACTTTCTGAATAGTTATATATGAGATTCCTTTATGATTTATTAGATCAAACATTCTGATGTGACATGGACATGTATTTTATAGAAGAAGATAATTAGTAAACTTCCTATGTAAGAAAGAGTTTTAATAGTAAGTGTAATTTTTTAAATGTTTTATTTATTTCTGAGAGAGAGAGAGACAGCGTGAGCAGGAGAGGTTCAGAGAGAGAGTGAGACAACGAATCCGAAACAGGTTCCAGGCTCTGAGGTGTCAGCACAGTCTGATGTGGGGCTTGAACCCATGAACTGTGAGATCATGACCTGAGCCAAAGTAGTACGCTTAACTGACTGAGCCACCCAGGCGCCCCTAGTAAGTGTAATTTTACTTCGGGAAAAGTTAATTAGTTTTTCTACTTTCCTCAGTGTATCTGAATTTAATCCGAAAGATGTTTTTTAATAAAGCGATTGTTGTCATATTTTTCAACTTTGGTGGTGTTTGTTTACTCAGAAATGAAAGGTTTTGGGGCACCTGGGTAGCTCAGAGTGTTGAGATCTGACTCTTCATTTCCGCTCAGGTGGTGATCTCAAGGTTTGTGAGCTCCAAGTTCTGCTCTTCACTGACTGCATGGACCCTGCTTAGAATTCTCTGCCCCTCTCTCTGCCCTTCTCTCTCTCTCTCTCTCTCTCTCTTTCTCTCTCTCTGTCTCTCTCTCTCTCTTTCAATACACTGTAAAAAATTTAAAGAAATGAAAGGTTTTTATTTGCTTGATTCTAAATAATGGATTATATACACTTAAACTCTTTGTAATAGGATGGATCTATTAACATAATACAAATGTTAATGTCTTTTAAGTGCTTCATTCCATAAAAGTTTTCACTAGAGGTTTCCAATGTTGATTTTAAAGAATATACTTTACAGTTTTAGTGTCCATGAAGACAGGTCAGTAATTAAAAATATTCCTTTTTTCATGAGTACACCGTCGCACTTTAAAATTATAGCTACATAGGGAGGGGCATCTGGGTGACTCAGTGGTTAAGTGTCCATCTCTTAATTTCAGGTCAAGGCATGGTCTCATAGTTCATGAGTTCAAATCATTTGTTTAGCTCTGTGCTAGCAGCACATATGATGGTTTGTTATACCTTTAAGATGTTTTAAGTAATCTCTAAGGGAACCACAATGAATATATGTACAGATAATATATTCACCAATAAATAGATGATGCAGTTAATTCCATTATGATGACAATTCACATAGACATGCTACAACACTCACTGACACTAACCAAGCAAAGAAATATACAAGGTGAGTCACAAAGTATACAAGGGTAATATTTCTACAAATAGATTATTTTATTGGCATAGGGCATAAAGCTGATTCATATTTGAGTTACACTCACAATGTCCAAAAACATAATGGGCTGAAAATTGTCACTCTATAACAAAATACACAGGTAAAAACAAAACCTAAATAATGCTTTGGAAAGTCTCATACAAAAAGAAGCATATTATTATGAAATTATAAAACCAGAATGAGACAAAATATAACCCCAAAAATTCTATATAAATACCGATGAATTATTATTTAAAAAAAATTTTTTTAATGTTTTATTTATTTCTAGGAGAGAGAGAGAGACAGCGTGAGCAGGGGAGGGTCGGAGAGAGAGGGAGACACAGAATCCGAAGCAGGCTCCAGGCTCCGAGCTGGCAGTCAGCACAGAGCCCGACGCGGGGCTTGAACCCACGAACCGCGAGATCATGACCTAAGCGAAAGTCGGACGCTTAACCGACTAAGCCACCCAGGCGCCCCACGATGAATTATTTTAATGAAACCTACTATAATTTTACATTAAAGCTTATTTACTTGGACAGATAGCACAAGCTGGGGAAGGAGAAAGAGAGAGAGTCCCAAGCAGGGTTGCATTGACAGCACAGACCCTGATTCAGGGTCCCAACTCAGGAAGAGTGAGATCATAACCTGAATTGAAATAGAGATAGACTCTTAACTGACTGAGGCACCCAGGTGCTCCTGTGTGTGTGTTTGTATACATATTATATATATATATATAATTTAAAATTTTTTAATATGCTTATTTATTTTTGAGATAGATCATGCCAGAGAGCACAAGCAGGGGAAGGTTACAAAGAAAGGGAGACATAGAATCTGGGGCAGGTTCCAGGCTCTGAGCTTGATGCACAAAGCACAGAGCCTGAAGCAGGGCTCTAACTCAGGAACCTTGAGACTATTACTTGAGCCAAAGTCAGACCCTTATTGACTGAGCCACCCAAGCACCCTGAGCTGTAATTTTATTTTTTTCTTTTTCTTTTTCTTTATTTATTCTCTTCTTTTATAGTTTATTGTCAAGTTGGTTTCCATATAACACCCAGTGCTCATCCCAACAAGTGCCCTCCTCCATGCCCATCATCCCTTTTCCCCTCTCCTCCATCTCCATCAGCCCTCAGGTTGTTCTCAGTATTCAAGAGTCTCTGATGGGGGCGCCTGGGTGGCTTAGTCGGTTAAGCGTCCGACTTTCGCTTAGGTCATGATCTCGCGGTTCGTGGGTTCGAGCCCCGCGTCGGGCT